>NC_041217.1:145475989-145510077 GCF_002837175.3 Physeter macrocephalus | reverse complement strand
AAAAAAAAAAAAAAAAAAAAAACTACAACGTGCCATTTTTAGTGAGGATCAGATATATTAGTTGGGAGTTTCATTGTTGTTGTTGTTGTTTTGTTTATGTTTTAGTGGAAAGTAACAGAAACCTAACCTGAGACTTTACTGATTCACATAACCAAATCACAGGATGCCATAGGCCTGGAATTAGAGATTCCGAGGGGGTCACATTCTCTCCACCTCTCATCTTGGCTTTTCTTCTTTTTTAATTTAATTAACTAATTAATCAATTTTATTGAGGTATAGTTGATCTACAATATTATATAAGTTTCAGATGTACTGCATAGTGATTCACAATTTTTAAAGACTATACTCCATTTATAGTTATTATAAAATATTGGCTATATTCCCTGTGCTGTACAATATATCCTTGTAGCTTATTTATTTTATACATAGTAGTTTGTACCTCTTAATCTCCTACCCCAATCTCTTCCCTCCCCATTTCCCTCTCCTCATGATAACCACTAGTTTCTTCTCTATATATGTGAGTCTGTTTCTTATTGTTATATTCGCTAGTTGTTTTATTTTTTAGATTCCTCATATAAGTGATAACATACAGTATTTGTCTTCATCTATCTGACTTATTTCACTAACCATAATACCCTCCAGGTCCAACCATGTTGTTGCAAATGTCAAAATTTCATTTTTTAAAATGGTTGATTAGTATTCCATTGTGTATATACATACCGCATCTTCTTTATCCATTCCTCTGTTGATGGACACTTAGGTTGCTTCCATATCTTGGCAATTGTAAGTAATGCTGCTATGAACATTGAGGTGCATGTGTCTTTTCAAATTAGTGTTTTCATTTTCTTCAGATATATACCCAGGATTAGAATTGCTGGATCATATAGTAGTTCTATTTTTATTTTTTTGAGGAACTTCCATACTATTTTCCACAGTGGCTGCATCGAGTTACATTCCCACCAACAGTGTGTGAGGGTTCCCTTTTCTCCACATCCTCACTGATATTTATTATTTGTGTTCTATTTGATGATAGTCATCCTGACAAGTGTGAGGTGATATCTCATTGTGGTTTTGATTTCATTCCTCTGATGATTAGTGATGTTGAGCATTTTTTCATGTGCCTGTTGGCCATCTGTATGTCTTCCATGGAAAAATGTCTATTCAGGTCTTCTGCCCATTTTTTTTTTTTTTTTCAGTACGCGGGCCTCTCACTGCTGTGGCTCTCCCGTTGCAGAGCACGGGCTCCGGACGCGCAGGCTCAGTGGCCATGGCTCACGGGCCCAGCCGCTCCGTGGCATGTGGGATCCTCCCGGACCGGGGCACAAACCCCTATCCCCTGCATCGACAGGTGGACTCTCAACCACTGCACCACCAGGGAACCCCTGCCCATTTTTTAATCAGGTTGTTTTTTTGATATTGAGTTGTATGAGCTGTTTATATATTTTGAATATTAACCTAGAAGTAGAATCAGATGTACACCTTGAAGCTGACTCTGTTTGTCCTATGATAGTCCCTTGAGTTATAGGGAGAATAGATATTCATTTTCTGGGACAACTCAGGGTGTAATAGGACCTTCTGTTTGTGGGATTTGGCAAAAACTGTGTCTCTGAGTCAAAGTTCTCTACACAGACAGGTACAGAGGGACAAACACTCCTTCCTCAGCTGCATAATTGGAAGTGAGGGAGATTTGGGAGGACCAACAACGTGGTTCTGATAATCTGAGTGGCATGGAAGGGCAGTGATTCCATTTAAATAAAATTACCTTATGCAAAGGGATATTCTAGACTGGGCACCACATTCAACGTAAGGCCCTAGGAGTTTTTACGGGAAGGAATGATTTTTGCCTTGGTTTGTGGCTCGTTCTAGTAGCTTTTTCTGGTGCAGTGCTTTGAGGCACAGTGGCTGAAATGGGAGAGGGTGTCAACTAAAAAGAATTGTGACATTAGCAATCCCCTAGGTGGGTAGCCCTGACTGAAGCTTGGGCAACATCAGTGGTACCTCAGCATCTCTCCCAGGTGACTTTACAGAGCAAAACCAGTTTCCAACAGTGCCACCTCATAGCAGTAAGAACAATGACAGTGGCCGGGCTAGTAGACTCCGCTCTTGGTCTGGACTTGACTACCTCCTTTGGGACCTCGAGTAAGTCCCTGGGGGGAAGATGTGTGGAAAGAAAGGCCTCAAGAGGAAGCTGGCTGAAACTCTGTGCCTGTTGGCATTCCTGATATGAAATGAATCCCTTGCTTTATCCTCTCTAATCTTCTACTGGCTGTGAATTTTCTGCTGGGATCTTCAGAGCCCATCCAATTGGGGAGGAGGTGAATTGAGAAGGAATCAGAAGGAAGGAACAGCAAAAGGCAAAGGTCTGCAGGCATGGTGCTTTTAGGGAATGATGAGGTGAGTGTGGCTGAGGGGGAAAAAGGGCCGTGGAAGATGGAGAGGGAAGTAAGAGTAGGGGAATAACTTGTGATGGGCCTTGCATGCCATCACAAGAAAGAAGACCTTGGGCTTCCCTGGTGGCGCAGTGGTTGAGAGTCTGCCTGCCGATGCAGGGGACACGGGTTCGTGCCCCGGTCTGGGAAGATCCCACGTGCCGCGGAGCGGTTGGGCCCGTGAGCCATGGTCGCTGAGCCTGTGCTTCCGGAGCCTGTGCTCCGCAACGGGAGAGGCCACAGCAGTGAGAGGCCCGCGTATCGCAAAAAAAATAAAAAATAAAAAAAAAAATAAAAAAAAAAAAAAGAAAAGAAAAGAAAGAAAGAAGACCTTTTCCAAAACCCATGATGGTTTTGAAGCAAGACGTTGACTTGGTCTAGGTCTGACCTACAACCATGGCAGCAGAAAGACTGGACAGATCAGATTTGAAATTTGTTTGTAAGGTAGAGTCAGCAGTTTGTGAGGCAGAACAGGAAGAGAAAGTATCTGTCAGACTTCAGAGAGGTCTCCATTCACCCCCTCAGGGACCAAAGTGTCATTTTACCCCGCCGGGGTCCCCCACTAGGCTCATTAGAAGTCTGAGTGAGGGCTTCCCTGGTGGTGCAGTGGTTGAGAGTCTGCCTACCGATGCAGGAGACACGGGTTCGAGCCCTGGTCTGGGAAGATCCCACATGCCGCGGAGCAACTGGGCCCGTGAGCCACAACTGCTGAGCCTGCGCGTCTGGAGCCTGTGCTCTGCAACAAGAGAGGCCACGATAGTGAGAGGCCAACGCACCGCAATGAAGAGTGGCCCCCACTTGCCGCAAATGGAGAAAGCCCTCACACAGAAACGAAAACCCAACATGGCCAAAAATAAATAAATAATAATTAAAAATGAATATCTGCTTAAAAAAAACACTATTAAAAAAAAAAAGAAGAAGTCTGAGTGGGACCCCTTGCAGAGCCTACGTTTCTTTAAAAATACCAAGCACAGATAGGAAGCATCCATTCTGAGGTGGGGTAGGGAGAGGACAAAGGCTTCCTGAGCTCCCAGAATAAGAACTGACTTAGGGCTTCTACCCTGACTCTCAAAATACGGGCTAAGGAAGGGTCTTTGGAATGGGGGGTATGGCATCTGTTCTACCCTGGAATCTGGGGGATCTGAATCTATCCTCATCACTACACCCCAACTTTCTGCACTGGGTCTTGATCCACACCCTGACCACGACTTCCTCATCTAGGCCCAGACATTAGTATCCCTTGTAGATCATCAGGTGGGTCTCTCTGACTTATATAAGTTAGCCCCTACCCCAGGCATTGCATTTTTTCTACCTCCTCAGCTCAGCTTCTTCAAGACTGACTGATTGTCTGACCTCCACTCTCTCCTTTCCTACATCCTCCTTCCTTGGCAACACATGCGTGCCCTCCTACCAGTTCTGGAAAATCCTGGCCAGAAAGAGATGACACAAATGTGAAACAATACACATGCCAGTCCCTTTTGCAACGGCTGCTGAGACCAGCAGCTGGGACCAGCGACCCAGATTTAGTCTCACTTGTACATCCGGCTCACCCTGGGAGCTCTCTGTGCTTCCTCATCCTTTTCTGTGAAATGAACCTTATGTTGCCCTACCTTTCACAGAGCAATCGGGAGAATCAAGCAAGGGAATATTTCTGAAAGTGACATATTTCTGTAAGCTCTTGTTATTTCCACTTCCTTGTGTTCCAGGTATGGATTCTTTTAAATTACAAGAGTCTAAAAGTCCATTTGTCTCTAAAGTAAGTCCCTTTTTCTGTAACAAAAAATAATTAAAGTCCTTTACCTAACCTTATTACTTAACTCATTTCTTCCCATTTGAGCATCTTTCTGTTTAAAAGGTTTTGGCTGTGCTTTTCAGTTCCTTAGCAGCACATAATTTCCAGCTTTCAGCTTCATTCTAGGGGCAAAGCCACCCCACCATTTCCTCAATAGTGGTAGCTGTTGTAGCTGCTTCACTCAGAATTTTTGAAAATGTAGGGATGAAAGCATTGAAAAAGAGGTTTGAACCATGGTTCATTCATTCACTTAATAAACATTCACTTGGTGGGAAATATGTGGTAGATGGTAAACTGCATGACAGCGTCTTTGCATATTTGTTTATTGATGGGATATGTTTGTTTAGTATACATATTTTTTGTTTAATTTACGTTTGTTTAATGGCTGAATGGCTGAATGACAAACCCTTTCCTTCACTTCCTTAGGTTTCCCTGGCTGGAGCCCTGGTTTCTCTGATAATCACAGTATATAAAAACACGTGTGCACTCACTGCTCCGGCACAGTGCTCAGTGCTGTGCATTTAATTCTCACAGTAACTGACTGTGGTAGGTGCTATTGTCATTGCCATGTTTTACAGTTGGGGAAACTGAGGCTTAGGTTTCCACTGGCTTAAGTACCACGTGAGTCCAGGAGTTATGTTCCATCCACAGAACGGCACATTGCAGGAAGCTGGTCAGCGGTTTGATCTGTAAGTAGATCTGACACCAAGCAGGATAATTTTTGGAGACATTAATCCTCATTTCCCTCTTTCCTGCTCCCATTTACTGGCTCGGTTATTTCTTGTCCTGGGGAAAGTTTAACGTAGGGCAGGCAGGGCAGAAAGACTGGTTTCTCCTCTTGCTTTGTTTTCTACTGGCTGAGATCCAGATGGTGTGCTCCCAACTCTGAGCAGAGTTTCAGGCAAAAGGGCTATAGAGTATCATTTTTGTTATGCACTTGATAGAGTGATTACTTAGCAATTTTAATATTTCAAGAACTGACCTACTGATGCCGACATACTTGCATTTTTTCCCCTCCAACCCAATTATTTCAAGTGGAGGAAAATCTATTGTTAAAAAATATAAAGGTTGCAAAAAAACAAAAAATGAAGTGACCCATCAGAGCTATTACCAATACAATGAAGGCTTTGAATAAAATCATTAAAAATGAAATTGAAAAAATACTTCTGCAGATCTGCAGAGATCATTATCATAAATACAATATACATGCAAGTTTTGCAAAATACGTTCTTCATTAATTTTATTTTGACAATTCCCATCTTTGTCTCTATGGTAGAATGTCTTTCTGCCTATTAAAAATTAAAAGCCATTTAAGTAACACAATGGGATAGCCATGATTAATAGAGCTAGTGCTGTTAACCATGGAAGCTAAAGCAATTGAAAAAAATGGAAGTAGTAACACATTTATAATTTTGCTAATGTCACATTACAAAGAAGAATATTTTAAGTTTAAAATATTTTTAAAATTTGCTTGTAAAGGCAATGTCTTTTGTCTTTGTTGAGTTTTTCCTTAAAGTTTAAGATTTCATATTTGTATATATAATTTTTGTTTATCAAAATGGGTGCCATTTTATGAATAAAGTTATGTGGTATTTACTTATAGAAAAATAAGCTTTTTCTGTTGTCCATAGAAAAGTTTGGATCCTGTTCTACAAGAATATAGGAACCTGGATATATTTTTCTAATTCTGAATAAGGCTCAGAGTTCATTGTAATTGGAGTAGGTAACTGTGCTCTAAGTTTCAGGAATTTAAGTAATTTAAGGAAATGTGAATTGTGGTCATGTGGAAAAATACTTAGATGATTTGAATTTGGTAATATTGAACACTTCAAAATGTATAATTCAGGCTGATTTTCCTTTTTGTTTCTTACCAGGGTAAAATGTTATTATTTAGTCAATAATGAATGCAGGTTGATATTAGAAAATATTGGTCCATTTATGGCTCACTATATGTGTCTGTGTAATGAGAAGAACTGGCAGGGGAGGGGTCTTATGATACCTTGGAGGCACCATGTGATACAGAGGACAGATCAAGGTCACGTGACTTAGCTTCTCTAGCCTTCAATGTGCTCATCTGTAAAGTGGGGATGGTAAGTAAGGCCTACCTAGAAGAATGGAGACAGTGCATGCAAAGTGCCTGGCGTGTAGTATGGGTTCAATATTATTTTGATGTTATTATTATTCCAGATGAGAGTCTATCTTAGCATAGGCTGTTATGCCCTATAGTTATGTTACTTATGTGATAGCTCAAATAAAGGTATTATTTTTTGAATTGCACCCAATTCAAACAAATGTGAAGGATTGCTGAAGGCATTTGTTTAGCTTACTGTTGAGAATAACAATTTATTTAACTCGATATTACGCAAGTATACTTTTGATCAGATGACTTCAATGTACTCTTAAATTCAAGTATTTTGAATTTAAAATAGTTTTGAAGCTATTTTAACATTTATATTTTTAGAAAAGAAAATAAGAGACTAGCTCTTGAAATTGTAAAATTGAGTGATATGCATATAAGGCAAAACTATGATCTGGAGACTTTTTAATGGGATTTTTAGGAGATTTACATTTTGTGCTCTTCTCTGTTGTGGTTTAAAGTATCACAAAATGTGAAACTTTGCATCTACCCCTAACCTTTCCTTCTTCCTTCTAGCTCAAGACTAGTGACTGCACCAAGGATCCCAACCCCTCTCTCTTCTAAGAACTAGGGTAGCAGGGAGACCTTAACTTCCACTCTCAAATCCCTATCTGGGTAACATCCTAATTTTCTCTTTCTCAGAGCCAAACTTTTCAGGGTGGTTAATACTTTCTCCACAGTCTCAACAAATTGCCATCATGTTCACTTCTCAACCCCCTTTATTTTGGCTTCTATATCTATCATTTCAACAACTCTTCTAACAGTTACCACTGACTTCCATGACACTAATTCCAAGAAACACATTTTATACTTGGTCCTTGTTGTCTCAGGGGTGCTTGACATCCATCTTTCTTTTCGTGTGTTTCGACACGCCTTGTAGGCCATAACCCTTGGTGCTCCTGGTTCCCCTCATACCTCTCTGCTGGCTCCTTTTCCTCCTCTGGAGCCTCACACTTCTCCACCCAGTTTTTAAAATATTGGAATTACTCAAGGTAACAGAGCAACACGATTAGACACATTCATTCAAAAGTCTCCCCGATTCACTGGTTGTGTCATTCAAAGGGAGAATAGTGCAACTGCTGCGTCATACAGGTGACAAGGAGGAAAGGAGAAAGGACCTTGAAATTCTCAGTCTGGTGATAAGGGGCTTAGGGCAAGCCCCTTTCCTTTTTTCGGATTTAATTTCCTTATTCGGAAGATAGGACAAGGTCTAGATAATCCATGTGGGTCCTTCCAGTGGTAGCATTTCTCCATTATACTGTATCTCTTTGCTTATCAATCTGTCCCCTCCACCAGACTGTGAGCTGTCCCGGGGAAAGGCGTCCCCTTTATTCACTTTTGTGTCCTGGCATTGCTCAGCACTAGCTGGTATACAGGAGGCAGCAGTGAGTGTGGGGACTGAGTCTCTACCTCCTTCCTGAACATTTCCATTCTCTTACCTCCACGCTCTTGCGGGAGAAAACAATGGAACTATGAGTCCTTGGTCCTCTGTATGGAACCTGCTATGTGAATTCTATTGGTTCCTGTCTTTTAACAACTTGCTTGCCCATGCCCTCAACATTAACCATAGCAGCTGTTCCAAATCCCCACTCTTCTCAGGCACTCAATCCCCCCTGCCCCTGCCAGGGCAGATGATGCCTCTGAATCCTCTAAGAAAATTGAGGTTATTTGGCATCAGAAATCTAATCTGCCCACTCCCTCCCCCTTTCTTGTCTCTTATACCTCTAACGTGTTGGTCTTCCCAGTTGGACCCCTTCACAAACTATGACTTCTGTGTTAAATTAAGAGCAGAACAAAGTGATTTCTACCTAGCCTCAATACTTTCATAAAAATGTCCATCTATGAAGTTTCTGAGCCCCATCCCATCCAGCTCATCCATTCTATTCAATGCCCATTCATCCCCTGGCCCCATTTTTTCTCTCTTATTGCCCCTCTCTCAGCACTTTTCAGCACCATCTCCCTTATGAACAAACACCAGGCTCCCTGTCATGAAAACAGCCGTAATTTTAATTTATTCTTCCTCTTCTCAGCTCCTTTCCCAACTCCCTGCCCTATGTTTATTCTCTTAGCATACAAACTCCTTGACTTGCAATGTCTCCAGTTCTTTGTCGCCCCCTTGCTGTGGAGATCATTTCTATATTCCTCAATCTTCTCTTTCCTAAGTCTCCCCCTCCTCCCATACGTCTTCTTAGTTCAAGTAAATTAAATAACTGTAAAACATCTACTGTGTGCCAAGCCCAAATCTGAGCTCTAAGGGAATCCAAGAGATGAAAAAAAACAATGTTTGAATCACCACAGAGTTTCAAAACCTAATTAGGAAGACAAGTTGTATATACAAAGAGATACATAAAGAGGCTGCATAGGATTGCTGATTGTGGAATGAACAGTAAATGAAAAACATGAACAAAGTGTCAAATGAGAGCTATAAAAATGAATGCTTTAATTGTTCACAGGATAGATTCCCATGGGCGGGTGGTGGTTAGAGAAGCGTTTGTAGAGGAGGTGAGTCATGAAGATGGTTTTGAGAAGAGCGTGAGACACACAGGACAAGAGTTGTGGGGTGTTGGGGAGGGTGGTGTTAGGAATACTGATTCTTCTTCTTTTGTCTATCTCAATGAATAGAAACATAGGGATCATCCTAGATTTCTTCCCTACTGTGCCCACATCCAGCCAGTTACCAATTCCCATCAAAAATACACTCCAGGGCTTCCCCGGTGGCGCAGTGGTTGAGAGTCCGCCTGCCAATGCAGGGGACACTGCACCCAATTCAAACAAATGTGAAGGATTGCTGAAGGCATTTGTTTAGCTTACTGTTGAGAATAACAATTTATTTAACTCGATATTACGCAAGTATACTTTTGATCAGATGACTTCAATGTACTCTTAAATTCAAGTATTTTGAATTTAAAATAGTTTTGAAGCTATTTTAACATTTATATTTTTAGAAAAGAAAATAAGAGACTAGCTCTTGAAATTGTAAAATTGAGTGATATGCATATAAGGCAAAACTATGATCTGGAGACTTTTTAATGGGATTTTTAGGAGATTTACATTTTGTGCTCTTCTCTGTTGTGGTTTAAAGTATCACAAAATGTGAAACTTTGCATCTACCCCTAACCTTTCCTTCTTCCTTCTAGCTCAAGACTAGTGACTGCACCAAGGATCCCAACCCCTCTCTCTTCTAAGAACTAGGGTAGCAGGGAGACCTTAACTTCCACTCTCAAATCCCTATCTGGGTAACATCCTAATTTTCTCTTTCTCAGAGCCAAACTTTTCAGGGTGGTTAATACTTTCTCCACAGTCTCAACAAATTGCCATCATGTTCACTTCTCAACCCCCTTTATTTTGGCTTCTATATCTATCATTTCAACAACTCTTCTAACAGTTACCACTGACTTCCATGACACTAATTCCAAGAAACACATTTTATACTTGGTCCTTGTTGTCTCAGGGGTGCTTGACATCCATCTTTCTTTTCGTGTGTTTCGACACTCCTTGTAGGCCATAACCCTTGGTGCTCCTGGTTCCCCTCATACCTCTCTGCTGGCTCCTTTTCCTCCTCTGGAGCCTCACACTTCTCCACCCAGTTTTTAAAATATTGGAATTACTCAAGGTAACAGAGCAACACGATTAGACACATTCATTCAAAAGTCTCCCCGATTCACTGGTTGTGTCATTCAAAGGGAGAATAGTGCAACTGCTGCGTCATACAGGTGACAAGGAGGAAAGGAGAAAGGACCTTGAAATTCTCAGTCTGGTGATAAGGGGCTTAGGGCAAGCCCCTTTCCTTTTTTCGGATTTAATTTCCTTATTCGGAAGACAGGACAAGGTCTAGATAATCCATGTGGGTCCTTCCAGTTGTAGCATTTATCCATTATACTGTATCTCTTTGCTTATCAATCTGTCCCCTCCACCAGACTGTGAGCTGTCCCAGGGAAAGGCGTCCCCTTTATTCACTTTTGTGTCCTGGCATTGCTCAGCACTAGCTGGTATACAGGAGGCAGCAGTGAGTGTGGGGACTGAGTCTATACCTCCTTCCTGAACATTTCCATTCTCTTACCTCCACGCTCTTGCGGGAGAAAACAATGGAACTATGAGTCCTTGGTCCTCTGTATGGAACCTGCTATGTGAATTCTATTGGTTCCTGTCTTTTAACAACTTGCTTGCCCATGCCCTCAACATTAACCATAGCAGCTGTTCCAAATCGCCACTCTGCTCAGGCACTCAATCCCCCCTGCCCCTACCAGGGCAGATGATGCCTCTGAATCCTCTAAGAAAATTGAGGTTATTTGGCATCAGAAATCTAATCTGCCCACTCCCTCCCCCTTTCTTGTCTCTTATACCTCTAACGTGTTGGTCTTCCCAGTTGGACCCCTTCACAAACTACGACTTCTGTGTTAAATTAAGAGCAGAACAAAGTGATTTCTACCTAGCCTCAATACTTTCATAAAAATGTCCATCTATGAAGTTTCTGAGCCCCATCCCATCCAGCTCATCCATTCTATTCAATGCCCATTCATCCCCTGGCCCCATTTTTTCTCTCTTATTGCCCCTCTCTCAGCACTTTTCAGCACCATCTCCCTTATGAACAAACACCAGGCTCCCTGTCATGAAAACAGCCGTCATTTTAATTTATTCTTCCTCTTCTCAGCTCCTTTCCCAACACCCTGCCCTATGTTTATTCTCTTAGCATACAAACTCCTTGACTTGCAATGTCTCCAGTTCTTTGTCGCCCCCTTGCTGTGGAGATCATTTCTATATTCCTCAATCTTCTCTTTCCTAAGTCTCCCCCTCCTCCCATACGTCTTCTTAGTTCAAGTAAATTAAATAACTGTAAAACATCTACTGTGTGCCAAGCCCAAATCTGAGCTCTAAGGGAATCCAAGAGATGAAAAAAAACAATGTTTGAATCACCACAGAGTTTCAAAACCTAATTAGGAAGACAAGTTGTATATACAAAGAGATACATAAAGAGGCTGCATAGGATTGCTGATTGTGGAATGAACAGTAAATGAAAAACAAAAAAAAAAACAAAAAACAAAAAAAACACTCCAATATTTCTCCCACTTATTCTGCCTCTCTGTCCCATGATATTCCCAGTCTAGGCCATCATCACATCTTATCTGAATACTACAATAGCATTTGAACTGGTCTCTTAGTTCAGGTCTTATACCCCCTATACACACACATAATTTGCTCCCATAAGTGTTAAGATCCTGGGACATGGATTCCTGAAACTGCCTCCTTACCCTCTGATGTCCTTGAGCAAATTGCATAATCTCTCTGTGTCCCAATTTCCATATATGTAAAATGAGGATAAGTAAGATGCTAATACCAACCTCAAATTTTTTTTTTTTGCCGTAGGTGGGCCTCTCACTGTTGTGGCCTCTCCCATTGCGGAGCACAGGCTCCGGACGCGCAGGCTCAGCGGCCATGGCTCACGGGCCCAGCCGCTCTGCGTCATGTGGGATCTTCCCGGACCGGGGCACGAACCTGTGTCCCCTGCATCGGCAGGCGGACTCTCAACCACTGCGCCACCAGGGAAGCCCCAACATCAAATTTTTAATATGAGAATTAAGTGAGCTACTACATACAAATCACTTTAGAACAGTACTTGGCACTTAGTTGGCACACAATGAATATTTACCTGCTATTATTATCCAAATAGTCATCAGAGTGCTCTACTATCTAACCATGTAGCTTTCCATCTTAAATCCCTTCAGCGGCCTAAATAAAGTCCGAAATCCTTACCTGGACCTGCCAAGCATCATTATCTGTGTTGCTGGGGGCTTTTTCAATGGCCCCTGTCCCCTGTATTGCAGCTGAGGAAATTTAATTCAGTGGACATTTGCACAGGAATGCTGAGAGAAGGAAAGGATTGCTTCCCCAAAATGGGATTTTTGAGTCGCAGTTAGTATGGTAAGCCATTCTTTGGCCAGAATAAATAATTTTCTAAATTCCTGTATCTCCCACTGTTGGAGTGGGTTGGAGATCTTCGCTCTCAGTTAGAGATAGAAAGAACACAGGCAATATCATAAGGAAAGTTTCTACTACATGAAATGCAGGTTGTGGAAAATCCACCTCTTCCAGCCTGGTGGGCTGGGGCCAGACGGGCAGAGGCCAGGAAGCCAGTGTTCAGGAGAGTAACTGATTTCTCCCATCCAGACGAAAATCCGGGGAGGGGGAGTTTTGGATAGATGAGGGAAAAGTTGAGAGCACAGAGTTCCCTTTTAGGAGGAACCAGAGTGAAAATGGCAGTGAAGCAGAAAGAAGGCCTGAGCTAGCACCCTCAAGCCTCTTTCAGGTTCCAGGGTATATTGTAAAAAGCCCCAAAGTTCCTTTGTTTTCCAAGGAAGGACATGAAATGCCTCTGATGGACTGGCCAGGTCTCAGAGGGATAACACCTCCAGCAAGAGCCTGGGTATGACTGGGTCAGCTAAGGTGTCCTCAGGCCCTGACCTTGCCGAGAGAACTAACTAGAAGTTCACCCACCCAGGGACCAGACCAGACTAGATCTCACGAAGCTTAGACTAGCCAGGACCCTAGGCATGGATCTGAGGTCTTCAGCCCGACCACCATGATGCAGTCTTATGAAGGCCACCATACACTCATCATGATTTGGGGAAAGAGCAGGGCACAGAGAAAGAATCTGAAAAATGAAAATGCCATGAGTCTTCCAGGAGAGACTGTATAAACCAGAATATTCTGAGACACTGTCAAATAGCAACTTCTAGCTGAGGGATGGAGGTAGGCAGGAGGTGGGAAGATCTGGAGAAGAGGGAGCTGAAACACTTCATGTGTGGTGCACGATGGATTCAAAGGGCCAGCACTCGGTCCAGATGAAGTCATCCTCACTGGAGTGTGTCTTAACTATTACCCTGTCAAGTAAAATCTGGCTCCAGAGACTGGGGTTCCCAACCTGAGGAGTGCAAGGCAGTGAGGAGAGGAGAGCAGGGAGTTGTAGCAGAGACTGGGTTTATTGTTCTCGGCTGTAAATCCAACACCTAACATGTGCCTGTTTTAGCATAAATAAATGAATGAATAAAAGAATTGTGGGCAATGTGTAGAAAGCAGGCTGGGAGTGGGGGACAGCAGCTTGGGGAGTTAGGTCCGTTGGATCCTAGTTTACCATCTGATAGGTAATAAGTACTAAAAACTCATCACTTTCTAATTATTTTACTATATTTTACCATTATCTATAATAATAGATAAGCTTGAGATTAATTATGTCTCTTGTATCCAGGGCTGGCTTCATGGGCCCGAGACCTGAGCAGTCACACGGGGCTCTGCACTCAAAAGGGTGCTTGGTTTAATGCTCTGCTGTCATCAACTTGAAATTGTTAATACATTTTTAACAAGGGGCCCCACATTTTCATTTTGTGCTGGGATCCACAAATCTTGCAGCGGAACCTTCTTGTGTCTGTGTGGTGGAAATACTGTATGATGGTAGCTACTTTGCATCTCTTCCCAGCTGAGTGTTCTGGGTCCTCTGCTGGCAGGCTTGAAATAGGACATGGTGGACATTGGCAAGCACCAGAAATCAGAGTGAGAACCAGTTGTAAAACATTTACCAGCGCACCACTGGACAGGCCACGCTCTTCAGGCCTGGTGATCATACACACCCATTACCAGCCCCCAGACACCTGTGGGGTTTGATAGCATTTCAGTGGGAAAGAAGTTCTTTTTTCAGAGCAGTTTACTGCAAAGAAGAAGAACAATGACCTCAGCTTTGGCATTATTTCAAAACTTAAATTCAGACCTTCCGTGATTGAAAACTGTCACAGTTGAATTATGACACACCATGAGAAGAAAGTGTCCTGAACGAAGGTCGGAACCAGTTGATAAAGAGCTAGAAATCCAGGAACTCGCGCCTGCCTTCTCTGGCCAAGCCAGAGCTGCCCCTCCACCACTGCTGCTTTCTCCGGGGGAAGCGGGGATCTTGCCCGAGGGCTCAGAGATGCGGTGGGCTGGCTTGGCCCTGGAGTGAGTGGATGGATCCTCCCCCAAGAGCCGGGCTACAGAAAGCTCCCCTGCAATCCGCGCAGCGCAGAGCGATGGAATCCTCCTGGCGCCAGGTGCACTGGGCAAGGCCCTTTGACCTGGCGTTGGTGTTCTGCTTGGCCCTGGAGCTGCTGCAGGCTGTCAAGCTCTACCTGCAGAGGCAGCGGCTGCTTCGAGACCTGCGCCCCTTCCCCTGGCCCCCCACCCACTGGTTCTACAGGCATCACAAGGTAGATAGAGGGAAGGGAGGGGTGAAGGAGGATGCTGGAAACTGGGCGGGCAGAGAAATGGTTGTTTCCTTCCCTTACTCCCATCCCTCCCATCCCTCCCTCCTCTCCTGCCCCACCTGTGGCTCTGGGCATTTTCATTACTCCAGACTTGTTCTCTCACAGCCCTCCAGGGCAATGGAAACATCCTAGAGCCACTAGAATGGAAGTTTGGGGGGCTGGGAGGGGACTATTTAAAGACACAATACGAAAAAAGAGGGCTGTGGTGTAATTCAGGTCTAACTGCTTCACCCATCTCTTGCATTTATGTACTGTGTTTTAAAAAGCCTTCCACATATACTGCTAAAAAATAGTCTGTTATCCTAAATAATACTTATTAAGTGCAGAAGATACACAAAATTGGACACAACAGTTGCCACCCTTAGTCCTTTCCAACCAGAGATTCTTGTGAAGTAGGGAGCAGCCCCAGCCAATCACACAAAAAATATTGACTAATTGGAATTTGTAAAGTAGAGAGAGACCCCTTACCTTTTGTTCTCTCCTGTTCTCTAAATCCACTCCCCACCCCATTCCTTGTTTTATTCATTCAACCAACTTTGAGTGGCAGTTGTGTGATAGGTGCTAAGAGTACAAAGAGAAGACAGTTGCCTGCCCTCAAAGGGCCCAAGTCAGATGTATACTTCGACCACAAAGGGAAAATGAAAATACAGGGTAATGAGTGCTTTGGCAGAGGCCTAGGGACAAGGCAATCTTGGAGGGAAGTGTAAGTCTCTACCTAGAGGAGAAAAAGTTCTATGAAAGGCTGAGCAGACTCTTAGAGGATGGGTGGGTTGGGAGGGTGTTGCCAGCAGACCTATCTTTTGGCTCCCCCACTCCTTGTCCCTCTTCCCTAAAGCAACCACTTTCCTTTCTTTTATCTGTTTATTTAACTCCTTACCTGTAAGATAATACTGGGTTGGACAAAATGTTCATTTGGGTTTTTATATATGCTCTTACAGAAAAACCTGAATGAACTTTTTGGCCAACCCAATATTACTACATTGCATTTCTTAATTTAATCATTTTAGTTATCCATCTATTAACTACCTTATGATGAATAATCACTTATGCCCATCTTTTACTGTCCCAATATAGTTATATTGTATTTTTTATTAAATAGAAAAATTATTATTTATATTCTTTTGATTATGTAAATGTTATTTATCACTGACCTAATGGTTGATTTTGTTCCTTTTCTCATAGAGCTTTTTTTTTCCCTCATGGTGTTGTTAACTTCCTCCTTTTCTCATTTGCTTAGTTTTTCAATATCTATCACTATTTTTTCCCCAAATGCTTTAATAGGTCTGTCAAACACATCGCAATAATATTTCCAAATATTGGAACATATCAAACAATCTATCAGCCCATATGTTTTTCTGGAGGCATTTCTCCCACAGACCTCTCCTCCTGTTCCAATCTGGACTGGTTGCTCTCTAGACCTGGTACACAGATGTTGTGCTGTCCTGTGTCATATCTCCTGTCTCCTGGACATTATGTCTTTTTTCTTCCTAATTTATTTAATCATTTTTATGGGTGACTTCTTGAGAATGAGTGAAGGAATGCCAGGTGAATTTTTTGAGCTCCTGAATCATTGTAAATGTCTTTATTATAATTTTGAACTTGAGTGATAACTTGGTTGGATATAGAATTATACTTTGGAAATAAATTTCTGTCATAATTTTGAAAACATGTTCCATTGTCTTCTAGCTTTCAGGATGACTTGAAAATTTCATATTTTTTTCCAACTTTTTTATTGTGGTCAAATACACCTAAAATAAAACTTACCATCTTAACCATTTTTAAAGTGTACAGTTCAGTGATGTTAAATACATTCATAATGTTGTGAAACTATCAACTCATCCGTCTCTGTAACTCTTTCATCTTGTAAAACTGGAACTCTTTACCCATTAAGCAGTAACTCCCCACTTCTGCCTTTCCCCAGCTCCTGGCAACCACCATTCTAGTTTCTGTCTCTATGATTTTGACTACTCTTAAGTATCTCATACAAGTGGAATCGTGTAGTATTTACCTTTCTGTGATTAGCTTATTTCACTTAGCATAATGTCCTCAGAGTTCATCCATATTGTACCATATGTCAGAATTTCCTGCTTTTTTAAGGCTGAATAATATTCCATTGTGTGTATATACCACATTTTGCTTATCCATTCACTTAATGGAGTTGGTGGACTCTTGGGTTGTTTCTGCATTTTAGCTGTTGTAAACATGGGTGTACAAATATTTCTTTGAGACCTTGCTTTCAATTCTTTGGGGTAAATATCCAGAAATGGAATTGCTGGATCATATGGTAATTCTATTTTTAATTTTTTGAGGAACCACTGTACTGTTTTCCACAGTGGCTATACCATTTTACATTTCCACCAGAAGTGCACAGGGGTTCCAGTTTCTCAACATTCTTGCCAAAACTTGTTATTTTCTATGCTTTTTTTTTAATAGCGGCCATCCTAATGGGTGTGAGGTAGTATCTCATAGTTTAATGTGCATTTCCCTAGTGATCTGTGATACTGAGCATCTTTTCATGAGCTTATTGCCATTTGTATATCTTACTTGGAGAAATGTCTATTTAACTCTTTTGTTCATTTTTTTGAAATTAAAAAAATTTAAGTAAAATTTTTTATTGAATGAAAATTCATTATTTTTTAATAAATTTATTTATTTTATTTATTTATTTTTGGCTGTGTTGGGTCCTTGTTGCTGCGCATGGGCTTTCTCTAGTTGCGGCCAACAGGAGCTACTCTTCATTGCTGGGTGTAGGCTTCTCATTGCAGTGGCTTCTCTTGTTGCGGAGCACAGGCTCTAGGCACACAGGCTTCAGTAACTGTGGCACGTGGGCTCAGTAGTTGTGGCTCACAGGCTCTAGAGTGCAGGCTCAGTAGTTGTGGTGCACGGGCTTAGTTGCTTTGCGGCATGTGGAATCTTCCTGGACCAGGGATCGAACCCGTGTCCCCTGCATTGGCAGGCGGATTCTTAACCACTGTGCCACCAGGGAAGTCCCTGAATGAAAATTCTTTAAATTCTGTAGTGCTTTACAATTTTCAAAAGTTTCACACACGATTTCATATGATCCCCTAATAACCCTTTTTCCCCCACCCCTATATTGCCCACCCCCCTCCCCACTGGTAACCACTAATTTCTTCTCTATATCTGTGTCTGCTTCTTTTTTGTTTTATTCACTAGTTTGTTGTATTTTTTATATTCCACATATAAGTGATATCATACAGTAGTTTTCTTTCTCTGTCTGACTTATTTCACTTAGCATAATGCCCTCCAAGTCCATCCATATTGTTGCAAATGGCAAAATTTCATCTTTTATGGCTGAGAAGTATTCCACTGTGTGCATATATATATACCACAATTTCTTTATCCAGTCAGCTGTTGATGGACACTTAGGTTACTTCCATACCTTGGCTATTGCAAACAATGCTGCAGTGAACATTGGAGTGCATGTATCTTTTCGAATTAGTGTTTTTGGTTTTTTTAGGATATATACTCAGGAGTGGAATTGCTGAGGCATATGATAGTTCTATTTTTAGTTTTTTGAGAAACCTTCATACTTTCCACAATTACTGTACCAATTTACAATTCCCACCAACAGTGTATGAGGACTCCCTTTTCTCCATATCCTCGCTAGCGTTTGTTATTTTTTGTCTTTTTGATGATAGCCATTCTGACAGGTATGTGGTGATAGCTCATTGTGGTTTTGATTTGCATTTCCCTGATGATTAGTGATGTTGAGCATCTTTTAAAGTGCCTGTTGGCATCTGCATTTCCTTTTTGGAAAAATGTCTATTTAGTCCTTTGTTCATTTTGATTCAGGTCGTTTTTTGTTGCTGAGTTTTAGGAGTTCTCTATATATTCTGGATATTGAGCTCAGATATATGATTTGCTAATATCTCCTCTCAATCTGTGGATTGTCTTTTTACTCTGTTGATACTGTCTTTTCATGTACAAAAATTTTTTAATTTCATGAATTTGTCTATTTTTTCTTTTGTTGCTTGTGCCTTTGGTGTTGTATCCAAGAAATCATTGCCAGATCCAATGTTGTGAAGCTTTTGTCCTATATTTTCTTTTAAGAGTTTTAAAGTTTTAGGTCTTTGATCTATTTTGGGTTATATTTTGTATTTTTAGTAAGGGTACAACTTCATTCTGTTGCATGTGAATATCCAATTTTCCCAGCACATTTGTTGAAAGTCTGCCCTTTCCTCATTTAATGGTCCTGGCCCCTTTGTCATAAATCACTTAACCATATATTAAAGGGTTTATTTCTGAGCTTTCTATCCTATTCCATTTGTCTATTTTTAAGCCAGAACCATACTATTTTGATTACTGTACTTTTGTAGTAAGTTTTGAAATCAGGAAAAATGAGTCATCCAGCTTTGTTCTTATTGAAGATTTTTTGGGCTATTCAAGGTCCTTTGCTATGCCACATGAGTTTTAGAATGGATTTTTCTATTTCTGCAAAAGCATAATTGGGATTTTGATAGGGATTGCATTGGATCTGTAGATTGCTTTGGGTAGAATTCACATCTTAATATTAAATCTTCCAATCCATGAACATGGGATGTGTTTCCACCTATTTATGCCTTTTAAAATTTCTTTCAGTAGTGTTTTATAATTTTCAATGAATAAGTCTTTCACTTTGTTGTTTGGAAATACATAGTTTTCCAATACTTGGAAAGGAGGAAGTTTCACTTCCTAGGTATTTTATTTATTCTTTTTGATATGCAGGCAGCAAAGCAGGCTCCAATGTCCATGAAAAAACCCTAGGTTAATAAATGCAGATGCTGATTATGGTATATATTAATTAAGGTGGTAAGGATGAAGAGTTAGGGACAGGACATTAACAGTGAATACTACAATTTCTTTGATGCATCCCCTACCTCTCTCAATTTCTCCTTTCTCTCTTTCTGGAACTCCTATTGGTTGGAGATAAACCTTCTAGATCCATTTTTAAATCTTTTTTTCTTGATTTTATATTCCTAGAATTTCTACTGAAACATTGAAAAATTTTAACTCTCATAATTTTGATTTCCAAGAGCTCTGTCCTATTCTTCATCTATTCTTGCATCTGTTTCCTTATGATGCATTAAAAAACACCCTAAAACTTAGTGGCTTAAGACAGAGCCAGCTATTTAGCTCATGATTCTGTGGGTCAGCAATTTGAGCTGGACTCGGCTATGAGGTTCTGCTGTTATGATCCAGGCTCGGTTGACCTCAGTTTGGCTCACTGATGCATCTGCAGTCTGGGGCAGGTAAAGGCTGGCTGTCACCTTGGGTGCCTTCGTTCTCTTCCATCAAGTTTATTATCCTTCAGCTTGTTAGCCCAGCCTTGCTCACATGGTATCAGGGTCTCAAGAATAGCAAGAAACCAAGCTTCAATGTGCAAGTGCTTTCTAAATCTCTGAGTCATGTTTGCTACTCTCCCAAAGCAAGACATATGGCCGAGTCAGTGTGGGAGAACACTATCAAAGTGTATGAATACAGGGAGGCATTAACAAATTGAGGCCATTACTACAGTCAATTTAACACATTCCTCTTTGGTATAGAATCCTGATCTTGTTTCATGAAATGCTATATCATGTCTTTTTTGAAGTATTAATAACTTTTTTCAGTGTTTTTTCTGTTTGTGTATTAGTTATCTATTGCAGCTTAGCAAATTACCCCCAAGCTTAGCAACTTAACCCATGGTGATTATCTCACACAGTTTGTGAAGGTCAAGAATTTGGGAGTGGCATTGATTAGGTGGGTGAGTCTCTGTGAGAGACTCAGGGTCTCTCCTAAGGTTGCATGGGGTTGGCTGGGGCTGCAGTCATCGCAGGGCTCCACTGGAGCTGGAGAATCCACTTTCAAGCTCACTTACATTGCTGTTAACAGGCTATTGGCCAGGACGCTTCAGTTCTTCCCACATGGACCTTTCCATAGGGCTGCTCACAACTAGGGTGACCCACTCTTCCCAGGTTACCTGGTTATCTCTTGATTTTAGTTCTGAAAGTTTTACCTCCTGGGAACCCCTTCAGTCAGGCAAGGTGGAAGGGTTAGTCACCCTGCTCTCAACAAGGCAGCTTGTTTCCCTCAGAGTAAGATGTGAGAGAGCAAGAGTGAGAGAGAGAGAATCTAAGATGGAAATTGCAATCATTTATAACCTCATCTTGGAATGTTTATACCATCACTTATACTGTATCCAATCAGTCACACTGACAAATCCGTGTACAGTGTGGGAGGGGACAATATAAAAAGATGGGAGATGATTGGAGGACATTTTGGAGGCTGGCTACTGCAGTTTGTTTTGCTTTATGCCTTTCTTCTTGGAGGCTATCCTCAAATGTCAGATGCTCTTTGGCTGTCATTTCATTTTCTAGAGTGTGGCACTACAGATGTTTGAAGTCTTGTGTACAGAGCGAGAACTTTCCCTGAGAGCAAACCTGTTGAAGGACCCAAACTGCCAGTATCTGTGGTTTTGTTTTTATTTTATTTTTTCCAGTTTCTTAGAGATGGATCTGCCTTTTACTTAGGAGATTGCAGATGACTTCTGGCATTCTGGGAGCAGAAAAAGGGAGTTAGGGATCTAATCATTTGTTATGCAGTCTTTCATTTAACTCCTCTATTTTTCGTCCAATGATTCATCCCTGCCCTCCACAATGCCTGATTTCTTCCAGTCTTAGAGCCTCTCTGGTTTAGTTTTTCTAGAAAATAAAACCTCTGATCTGTTGTGGGATTTAAAGGGGGTATTGCCTGGGGAGAGGGTGGAGACCTGGTGTTGAACCAGCCCTTCCTTTAATCTACTTCTCCTTTAAATTACTGCTCTCTGTGTAACTTTTTTAAAATTTAATCTGATTAACTTTTTCTAAACTTCTCATTCCTCAACTTCCATTTACTCTGTTTCTCAATAGAGTTTGATTTTTACCTTCCAGAAACTGGAGTTGAGAAGGAGCTATCAATCAGAAGTTGGGAATACTGAAAATGGCCCAAGAGATCTGTTCTACCAGCTATTGAGAATGATATATTAATGTAGTGCTTCTCAAAGTATTTGTAGTGAAGAACCAGTTTTTTCCAATCTCTTGTAGACGTCTACTTTCATTTAAAAAAAAAAAAACAACAGAAATTGCAACAATGTCAAGTTACTATAAAAATTTCTAAATGCTATGCTCAGTTTCTATAATTATCTCATCATGGACTGGTTTATGGACCATGCTTTGAGTAACACTGCGTTAAAGTCTTCCACTCTTATTGTGAATTTCTTTATTTCTTTTTTTAGTTCTGATGTCCATTTTTGTTTTATCAATTTTCAAGCTATAGTATAGTGTGCATACAGATTTTGAATTATTATATCTTCCTGGTAGACTAATCCGTTTTATATATAAACTATTCCCTTTTATATCGAGTAAGACTTCTTGCCTTAAATTCTACTTTATCTGATATTAGTGTAACTACACAAACTTTTTGTTAGTATTTAAATGATACTTTTAATCCTTTATTTTTAACCTTTTGGACTTTTTGTCTTGTGTCTTTTGTAAGCAGTATATAGGTAGGCTTTTAAAAAGTATAATCTGACACGCTTTGTCTTTTACTTGAAATAATTAGGCTATTTATATGTAATATAATTACTGATATGTTATTGACTTTTTCAGAGGATAAATTTATTTGATATTTGAAAAGAACTGAGACGATGTCTGGCACTTTGTAATGCTATGTGTTTGTTAAATGAAACGTAAGTTCCACCACCAGACTGTGACCACTATAGGGTAAGGCACTAACCTGTCTTAATTCCATGTCTTCAGCACCTGGTACTTTGTATATTCCTTGTTCTTGTTCCCTCTGTGCTATCTGGTTTGGCTTGTCTATTACATACTCACTAGTCCATTGTTAAAGCAAATCCCATTCTTCACTGACACCATTACTATATTCTATCAGCTGGTAGATGAATTGCTTCATTGTAGTTTTTTGTAAAGCTTTATTGAGATATAACTCACATACCACAAACTTTTACCCACTTAAAGTGTATAATTAGTTTTTAGTATAGTCACAGAGTTGTGTAATCATAACCACAATCAATTTTAGAATATTTTTATCATCTAAAAAAACCCCACAAAACCTATACCCTTTAGCTCTCAGTCCCAAAGCACCCCATCCACTCATCCCTGGGCAATCATTAATCTACTTTCTGTCTTTATATATTTGCCTCTTAAGAATATTTCATATAAATGAAATTAAATAACATGGTCTTTTGCAACTTGCTTCTTTCATTCAGTGTAATGTTTTTAAGGTTCATCCATGTTGTAGCATATATCTATGCTTCATTCCTTTTTGTGGCTGAATAATATTCCATTGTATGTATGTACTACATTTTGTTTATCCATTTGTCAGTTGATGGGCATTTGAGTTGTTTCCAATTTAGGACTATTATTTGAACATTTTTAAACATATTTTTGTGTGGGTGTATGTTTTCATTTCTCTTGGGTATATGTACCTAGGATTGGAATTGCTGGGTTAAATGGTAACTCTGTGTTTAACTTTTTGAGGAGCTACCAGAGTATTTTTCCAAAGTGACTACACCATTTTACATTCCCATCAGCAGTGTATGAAAGTTCCAATTTTTTCACATCCTCACCAACACTTGTTATTATCTTTTTTATTATAGCCATTCTAGTAGGTATGAAGTGGTCTCTCATGGTTTTGATTTGCATTTCCCTGATGACTAATGATATTGAACACCTTCTCATGTTCTTCATTGGCCATTTGTATATCTTCTTGGCAGAAATGTCTATTCAGATTATTTGTCAATTTTTAATTGGGTTATGTGTCTTTATTATTGAGTTGTAAGAGAGTTTTTAAAGATATATATTAGCTACAAGTTTCTTATTAGATATATGATTTGCAAATATTTTCTCCCATTCTGTAGTGTCTTTTAAAGCACAAAAGTTTTTAATTTTAAAGAAATCTAATTTATCTGTTTTTTTCTTTTATTGCTTGTGCTTTTGGTGTCATAGCTAAGAAACAACTGCCAAATTCAAGACTAAGTCTTTATGTTTTCTACTAAGAGTTTTATGTTTTTAGCTCTTTTATTTAGAACTTTGATCCATTTTGAGTTAATTTTTGTGTATTGTGTGAAGTAGGGGTCCAAGTTCATTCTTTTGCATGTGGATGTCCAGTTATCCCAGCACCATTTGTTGAGAAGACTATTATTTCTCCCAGTTGAATTGTTGTGGTACCTGAGTAGGAAGATTCCAGTCTTCCTCCTGTGTTTCTCCTTTACTCTCACATTACTACCACACTCACAGCACTTCTGATGCCAGATGTGTGTGGGTTTTCCCCACATCAAGCAATTCGGTGACACTAACTGCGTCCTACAATTTACCTCAACTGTACTCAGTTAACATTATCTACCTGGAGATAGCATCAGATCCCACAGATTAAGATAACATTCAGTCCCATAAGACTACCTCCACCCCACTTCAGATGCCAATTGCAAGTCCAGGTTGTTACCTATGCTTTTGACCAATCAGCTGCAAACCTGAGGTTCCCATGACCATCTCCTCAGTTTTGATTAATTTGCTAGAACAGCTCACAGAACTCAGGAAAACAGTTTACTTACTGTTTACTGGTTTATCGTAAAAGGATATGATAAAGTATACACATGAACATCCAGATGGAAGAGGTGCATAGGCAAGGTGTGTGGGAAGGAGCACAGAGCTTCCATGCCCTCTCCAGGTGTGCCACTTTCCCAGCACCACCACCTGTTCATCAACCCAGAAGGTCTTTTACCCTGTACTTTGGGGATTGTTATGAAGGCTTCATCATGTAGGCGTGAATGATCATTAATTCCATTTCTAGCCCTTCTCCCATCTCTGGATAATGGGAGGAAGGGGCTGAAGATTCCAAGTTTCTAATCGTGGTTTGGTCTTTCTGGTGACCATCCCCCATCCAGGAGCCCGCCAAGAGTCATCTCATAGAACAAAAGACACTGGTATCACCCAGGCAATTCTAAGGAATTTAAGAACTCTGTCAGGAACTGGGGTCAAAGATCAAATATTGGAAGAAAAGATGTTCCCAGTGCTCTTATCACTTAAGAATTACAAGGGTTTTAGGAGCTCTGTGCCAGGAACCAGGAGCAGATATATATATATTATAATAGTATGTACAATTATTTTTGTATTATCTCACAGCACTTTTGTCAAAAATCAGTTGACTGTACATGTGAAGTTTTATTTCTGGATCCTCAATTCTATTCCATTGAGCTGTATGTCTATCTTTATGCCAATACCACTGTCTTAATTACTATTGCTTTATAGTCAGTTTTGAAATCAGGAAGTGTGGGTCCTCCTACTTTGTTCTTTTTCAAGAATAAGGCTGTTCTGGATACCTCTGGTTTCCATACAAATTTTAGGATCATCTTGTCAATTTCTACAAAGAATCCAGCTGTGATTCTGATAGGAACTGTATTGAATCTGCAGATCAATTTGGGAAGTATTGCCATCTTAATATTGAGTCTTCTGATCCATGAACATGTCTGTCCTTCATTTTATTTAAGTTTTTAGAAATTTATTTCAGCAATGGTTTGTAGCTTTTGCTGTATGAGTTTTACATTTCTTCTGTTAAATTTATTTCTGAATGTTTTATTCTTTTTGATACTGCTGTAAATGGAATGGTTTTATTTTCAGATATTTAATTGTATTCGTATTGTTTTAAAGTCCATATCCCTCTTGACTGTCACTAGATTATTTTTTGAATATTTTAGAGGTGCCTCTCTCAGAGTTTTGAAGATTATAAGTGGCTGATATGTCAAGCTGGTTAATAGCCCCAACCCTGCCTATTTACCTTTTTTTACTTTTTATGTTCCTTTTGATGATTCATCACTTAGTCACAAGGAAAGGATGGAACTACTTCACGTAGTCAGTAACATTTTAGGTATAGTCATAAGGTTCCAGAAGGAAAATGTGTGTGTAGTGAAAATTCCCTATAAGACCAGAAATTTCATTCCATGCTCTGTTCAAGTCTTACTGGTCTTCCCACTGTTCCTCAAACATGGCAAGCAAATTCCCTCAGGGCTCCCTCAGGGCTTTGGATATGCTCTTCTCTGGTTGGAATGCTCTCCATGCACTATTTTCAGGCCTTTGAACAAATGTCACTCAAACTAAAATAGGGCCTCCAGTACTCTCTATCCCTAACTTTGTTTTTATTATCTTAGCACTTATCACTCTCTGACATCATATTATATACTCTGTTACTATACACTCCTGTTGACTGAAAAAAAAATGCACAACCTAAAAGTTGAGAATTATATTTTATTTGGTGGACTTTCTGAGGACTTCAAGCCTGGGAGGTAGCCTCTCCGATAGCTCTGAGGGACTGCTCCAAAGAGGTAAGGGAGGAGCCGGGATATGTAGGAGTTTTGCAACAAAGATCGGGTAGTTGGAACTTCAAAAGTTTACTGTTAATTAAAGAAAACCAGGGGCATTCCCTGGCTGTCCAGTGGTTAGGACGCCGAGCTTCCACTGCAGGGGGCATGGGTTCGATCCCTGGTCAGGGAACTAAGATCCCACAAGCTGCACAGTGTGACCAAAAATAATATTAATAATAATAAAATGAAGAGAACCAGATATCTCAACTTAAGGAGTTTAGCACTTTTCTATGTATGGGAAGATGCAAGAGTCTGGGCTCATTGAAATCATTCCTTTGATATGCACTTTAGCTATCTAGGGGCAGCATCCTGTTCTTTCCCATTCTGCGTTCCCTCAGGCTCACTGTTGGGGGGCAGTGGTAGTGGCTGATGGCTTGATGGCTTCAACATCCTTTGTTTGCTGATATGGCAGGCAACATTTTTCATCCACACTCCCCTTCTCCCCACTAGAATATAGGATCTGTGAGAGGAGAGTCTTTGTTCACCACTATAAACCCAGTGCTTGCCTCATAGTAGGTGTTCAATAACTACTTTGTTGCTGGAGAGGATGTGCAGAAAAAGGAACCCTCCCACACGGTTGGTGGGAATGTAAGTTGGTGCAGCCACTGTGGAAAAAAGTATGGGGGTTCCTCAAAAAACTAAAAATAGAATTATCATATGATCCAGCAATCCCACTCCTGGACATATATCCAGACAAAACTATAATCCAAAAAGATAATGCACGCCTATGTTCATAGGAGCACTATTCACAATAGCCAAGAAACAACCTAAATGTCCATCGACAGATGAATGGATAAAGAAGATGTGGTACCTATATACAATGGAATAGTACTCAGCCATAAAAAAGAATGAAATAATGCCTTTGCAGCAACATGGATACAACTAGAGATTATCATACAAAGTGAAGTAAGTCAGAAAGAGAAAGACAAATACCATATGGTATCACTTATATGTGGAATCTAAAATATGACACAAATGAACCTATCTACAAAACAGAAACAGACTCACAGACATAGAGAACAGACTTGCGGTTGCCAAAGGGGAGTGGGGGTGGGGGAGGGATGGACTGGGAGTTTCGGGTTAGCAGATGCAAACTACTACATGTAGAATGGATAAACAAGGTCCTACTCTATAGCACAGGGAACTATATTCAATATCCTGAGAAACCATAATGGGAAAGAATATAAAAAAGAAAGCATATATGTATAACTGAATCACTTTGCTGTACAGCAGAAATTAACACAGCATTGTAAATCAACTATATACTTCAATAAAAAGACTACTTTGTTGAATGCTCACATATATTAGATGCTAAATAAATTCATTCATTCAAAGATTTACTGACTACAAAGAATAGAACAGGTAGACTGACATTTATTCAGTAGGCCAGTGTATCCCAGCCAGTGTGGGGGACCTAGTGTGTGTTTATGTAGGGTATGTGTGTGTGTGTGTGTGTGTGTGTGTTTGTGTGTGTGTGTGTATGCTTGTATGTAATTCAGGGAGAGTCTGTGTAGATAGTAGCACTTGGGCTCCATAGTTCAACCCAGGTTTGAATCCTCACTACTAGTTGCTGGCTACATAATCTTGGAGAGATTACTTAACCTCTCTAAGGTTCAGTTTCCTCATCTGTAAAATGGAGATTGCAATGGTATCTGCTTCATAGGGTTCCTGATGTAAAGATTAAAGAATATAAAGCATGGAAAGCACTTGGCAGTGTGAGTAAAAAAATGTGGCCCACCCTGTCAGCAAACAAAGTGTGTTAGAGCCATCAAGCCACTACAGCCACCCCTGAAGGTGAGCCCTGAAGGAACTCAGGATGGAGACAGACAGGCTGCCGGCTGCCAAGTCCTCAGCTGCTCAACGACCCCCAGTGGTGCACCCTGAGGGGATTCAGGATGGAGAAAATCAGGATACTGTTCCCAGATAGCTGAGGTGCATGCCAAATTAATGATCTCAATGAACCCAGACTCTTGCATCTTCTAATACATAGAAAAGTACCAAATTCCTTAACTTGAGATCTGGTTTTCTTTAATTAACAGTAATCTTTTGAAGTTTCAACTACCTGGTCTTTGTTACAAAAGCTCCTGTGTATCCTGGCTCCTCCCTTACCTCTTGGGAGCAGTTTCTCAGAGCTATCTGAGAGGCTGAGTTCTGGGCTTAAGTCCTCAGTTTTGTCTGCCAACTAAAACAGAATTCTCAACTTTTAGGTTGTGCATTTTTTTTCCAACAGCAGCACCTAGCTCATCGTAGTGCTTGGTAAATGTTAGCTATTACTATTTCTCAGGGGCTAAGCATTTTTCAAATGCTTCTGGACAGTGTTTCCTAAATATGTGTGATACTTATTTTCAAATGTATTTATATTTGTGGATGAAGAAATATAAATTCATCTATTACAAGATTCACGATAGCTTTCTGTCCTTTTTGTCCAGGCAAGAGTTACTAAAAGTATAACCAAATGCTTATGGCTGAGGGCGGCTATGACAATTTCAAACCTAAAGAAATAATCCTCATATTAAGTTACACTTTCCATGAAGGCAAAGACCTCGCCTGTCTTATATTTCTCTGCATCTCTATTCACCTGGTACATATAATAGGCACTTAATAAATACACATCTGTTTACTGTTTGCAAATGAATAAATATTTACGTTGTTGGAAAACACCGTTTGCACTGTTGGTGGGCCCTTGTCACTGGCTTGATTGTGGGAATGTTAGCAAAACAGAGAGTGCAGCATTTCAGGAACTAGATTTCAAGAGTCTCAATGTTTTAAGGGCCCTAAACTATCCAGGGAACACTTCATGGGTTAGAGCTGCTAGCTGGTAAAAGAGGAAATTAGGAACTGAAGTTTTCCACCTTTTCTGAGGGAAAGAACAAACAATCACATGGCAAATTCTGTGATTGGTCGCACAAGGAAGAACTTGCCAGCTTTACGATTTCTTTGCAAGTCAGACCCCCCACAATTGTGCTCAAATGCATAGCTAGGAACAACCAGACACACACACACACAGGTGCCCCTCCACCCTCCCACTTTACACAACAAGCAGATGTAAATGGATCTTACTGTCAGTGATTTAGAAGTGATATGGGGGGGGGGGCGTGCGTCAGCTTGAAGCGGGATCTTAGTTTCCCAACCAGGGATTGAACCCAGGCCACGTTGGTTAGAGCACCGAATCCTTAACCAGTAGACCACGAGGGCCAGCGGGCTTGAAATGGAACCTTGGTCCTTGTCTTCTTTGAAGAAAGAATTCAGCAAAGAGATGAAGATAGTAAAGTGGGTAAAGCATTTATTAGAAGCAGAGTACATGTGAAAAGGACACATGGGTGGGCTCAGAGAGAGAGTTGTGCTTTGGGGGTGGCTTAAATTGCTTATATGGGGGCAGTTTCCAGGTTCCCTCTGGCCAATCATCTTGCAGGTTTCCTCTGGCCAATCATCTTGCTCATTGTTCATATCTGGTCTGACTCAGTGCCCTACCTGATGTGCACACACATCTTTTAGCCAAGATGGATTCCAGCACAAGAGTCTCTGGGAGGTTGGCAGGACATATTATGGGTTGGTGCCCCCTCCCTTCCCTGACCCCTGAGGATCTTTTCTTCACATGTGTGGTCTGGGAAGTCTCCTTGATTCCAAAAAATGTGGTCACCTTATTTTTTTACTCTAGCAGAACTCAGCTCCTCTCTCCTCCTGTCTTTTCTTTGAAATGTCAGCAGGAGACAAGCTCCAACTGCTCAGCCTGAGGCCCATCTACCTCCTACTCAGAAGGAGCCATAGTAATCTGCTTATCTACTATTTAAATGAGCCATAGTAATCTGCTTATCAAGGCAAAAAGTTCATCTCTGATGGCAGTGTTTGTACGCTAGCTAATTTATAAATGTTGGAAGCTCAGAGTTTTGTTTTTTGAGTTTGCTTCCAGCTTTACACACCTGTGAAGAAGAGCCTTCTGCTGTTATAATGGAAAAGAATTAGGGTTTTTTGTGGATGGAATTGGCAGGTTTTTAGAGAAGCACTTACTATTAAGTCATGAGAAAGAATCAGTCATCAGTAATTACAGAGAGGGAATGGTGAGCTGGATGGTGGGTCATGTTCAGTCTACTAACATTTTCTCCTTCCCACGTAAAAACATTTTTTTCAGCTTCCAGACTCCACTCCTAATCTATATGACATTGGCAGGTGAGGCAGAGTGTGTGGCTCTCCTAACTTCACCTTCTCACTTGGAAAAGCAGTTCACAGTATATGTCATTCAACAGTGATGTGGTCTGGGGATACAACATATATTTACATTGAAAAGATGAATACACTAACCTTGTTTAGAACATTATACCCCAGGCTTGGAAATCCCAAGGAATGTCTGTTCACTCACTTCCAGAAAAAGGGTCAAGGCCCTCTACCTGTGGGACCTCATCCAGGCCTTGAGCTCAACTTGCGGCTGTAAACGGGATGAGTCCAGACTGGCTGGCTTCTCTAATTTCTTTCACTTTTTCCACTGCAGATATTTCAGAATGGTAAAATGGAGAAGCTTGAGGAGATTATAGAAAAATACCCTTGTGCCTTTCCTCACTGGGTTGGGCCCTTTCAGGCATTTTTCTGTATCTATGACCCAGACTATGCAAAGACATTTCTGAGCAGAACGGGTAAGAAAAGGGATGAATCTCAGGATCCTAATCCTCCTAGGCGTGATATGCACAACCCACAAGCACGATTCTGAAGGAATTCTGAAGCAAAGATTGTTACTGGGCCTTTAAGAGACACTGGGGGAAGTGTGGAGAGGTTTCCCACCAATCCTGAAGGGGATTCCCACATCCCCCAGTCCCTTGTCTAGTTCAGACTCCCGTGGGCCCTTTTAGGTCAGTGTATCTTAAAGCCCATCTGGCACCACCAGATCTCCAGGGCCTTCCTTTGCCTCTCTTGGTTTTGTGACTTCAGCATCAGCAATACTCCCCACACCCATCCCCTTTCTTGAACATAAAGTCTCCTTATTCTCCTGAAGGAGAATTCAGAAGTAGTGCTGCCTCTGCTGGTTCAGTATGTAAACCTGAATGTAGATCATCCATTTGCCAGTCTAACTTCTTGACTGTGGTCTAAAATGTTTTTGTTTTCTGCATGTTTCTCAGCTGTGTTCCCTTTTGGGGCATGAGGCATCTAACCTTCCCATGAGTACTTTCTCAATGCTTCCAGGGTGGATTATCTCATACCACAAAATTTAAATGTCCAGTTTTTGCTTCCTCAACTTTGTAAAACTAAGATCTGATATGCTCACTTTTCTTCTTTGTGCTATTACCTCCGTTACACTTAGTAAAACCTGATAAAAGAAAGCACCCTTTCCTTGAAAGCCTCCATGTCTCCCAGTCCCCCAGCGCTGATTCGTCTCATGTTCACCTTGTAAAGGACATGAGCTGTAAAACACCCTCATGTTAGAGATCACGAGAACCCTGAGAGGGTTCTCACTCTCTGGGGTCTGCTGGTCCCTGCTCTAATAGTTAATTTGCTTTCCAAAAAGGTTGTGATATATTGTCCCAACTCCTGTTCTGGACACTTTGCAATCTCTGTTTCTGTTGGGAGAAGTGGAAACAAGGAAAGAATCTGGGTTTGTGTACCTGTCTGCCTTCTGGGGCTGCTGTTGTCAGCTTTGTGAACCAAGATTTGCATGTTTCCCCAGGCGGCCAAGGCTATAAGGAATGAGCCCTGGGCTCCCTTTTGCTCACTATGGTTAGTGCAGGCAAATGAAGAGAAGCTTCACCAACTTTGGTAATTTTCCTCTAATGTTGTCTTTCGTTTCCTCTGCTTGACTCTGCAGATCCCAAGTCCAAGTTCCTGTATGAGTTCATGGTTCCATGCCTTGGTATGTATGTGCAAATGAAGGGGGTGACTGACCCACTCTCTCTTGAAATCCCCTTTCTATAGTACAGCATGCCAAGAAAACTCAAATTTTTTTTCTCTCTCTCTAGTTGAGGCGTGCGAGCTCAGTAGTTGTGGTGCGCAGGCTTAGTTGCCCCGTGGCATTGGGGATCTTTGCTCCCCGACCAGGGATGGAACCTGCGTCCCCTGCATTGGAAGGTGGATTCTTTACCACTGGACCACCAGGGAAGTACCAACAATACTGTATTGTGCACTTAAAAATTTAAGTGGGTAGATTTCAAGTTAAGTACTCTTACCACAATTAAAAAAAATAAAAGAAAAGAAGCTTGGTCCAAAAATAAATCGTTTTAACAAAACATAAACATAAAAGTTGAAATCAATTAAGCTTTTTATATTTTATTTTATTTTATTTTTTAACATCTTTATTGGAGTATAATTGCTTTACAATGGTGTGTTAGTACCCTCCTTATCCCACCCCTCTAGGTGGTCACAAAGCACCAAGCTGATCTCCCTGTGCTATGTGGCTGCTTCCCGCTAGCTATCTATGTTACATTTGGTAGTGTATAAATGTCCATGCCACTCTCTCACTTCGTCCCAGCTTACCTGTCCCCCTCCCCGTGTCCTCAAATCCATTCTCTACGTCTGCATCTTTATTCCTGTCCTGCCCCTAGGTTCTTCAGAGTGAAGTAAGTCAGAAAGAGAAAAAGAAATACCGTATGCTAACACATATATGTGGAATCAATTAAGCTTTTTAAGCAGTTCAACATCACTTTTCATAAACACCATAATAGAGAATATTTATCAGGCAGTTAATTAATTCTTCCTCAGCTCCACCACTAAGTAGCAGTATGACTTTGGGCAAGTGACTGCTTTGTCTCAGTGTCATCTGTAAAATGGAGATAAAAAAGAACCTATCTCATAGGTTTGTGGTGATGATTAAATATGTTAATTTATGTAAAGCACTGAGGACAGTGCCTGGAACTGAATAAATGTTAAATATAAAATATATTTGCCCCAGGAAACTTGCAAGACACACCTACACATGCATACATATAGACACACACAAACATAGATATTATAAGGAGGACACTCAGATAAGCTGATTAGAAATTATTTAAGACACAAATGGACGTTATGTATAGCAGTAGTTCTCAAACTTGTTCTCATCATGGCCCACACAGAAAATATTAAGATTTGTATGGCTCATTGGAGGAAACAAGAGTGGATTTGGGGGCATCTACACAGAACTTAGTGAAAAAAATTCTTCACATTTTCTTTCTATTACATAATTATGATGAAAAAACAAAATGCAGAATATTAGGGGGAAATTAAATGTTAAATTTGTTAAAAATAAAAACTTTTCAAATTACAAAATTTTTATTAGTCAAATTTATCAATATTTTTACTGCATCTAGATTTTGAGTGATAGTCAGAAGGCTTTCCCTATTCCAGAATATCTCAACTGTGGCATTAATGACATTTTGGGCTGGATAAGTCTTTGTTATCCAGGCAGTGAGGAGCTGTCCTGTGCATTGTAGGATGTTTAGCTGCAACCCTAACATCTACCCACTTGATGATAGTAGGACTCTGACCGTTGTGGAAACCAAAATATCTTCAGACATTGTTGAATGTCCCCTGGGGTCAAAATTGTCCCTGTTTGAGAACCACTGCCCTGTAACCAAATTGTAAAGATATTCATTCATATTTTCTTCTAGTGCTTGCATGGTTTTGTTCTTCTTGGATTTAGATCTCTGATCCATTTAAAGTTTATTCTTATGTATGATATGAGGAGTTGCTCTAATATTTCTGAATGGTTATCCAGTTGTCCCATCACCATTTATTAAAAAGTTCCATCTTTTCCAGTGATTTGAGATAGCCACTTTTATCATATTCTAAATTGGCATATGTACTTGGACCTATTTCTTGACTTTCTTTTCTATTCCATTCATCTCTCTATTTGTGTGCTAGAATCACACTGACTCACTTAAAGAGATTTTGTAGTATGTTTTTTTTTAATTAATAAGGTATTTTTCAGAGGGTTTTAGGTTTACAGAAAAATTGAGCAGAAAGCACAGAGTTCCCATATATTGATACTTCTTCACCCCCCCATATACACAGTTTCCCTTATTATTATTATTTTCTTTTGTAGTACGCGGGCCTCTCACTGTTGTGGCCTCTCCCGTTGCGGAGCGCA
>NC_041217.1:145474091-145475862 GCF_002837175.3 Physeter macrocephalus | reverse complement strand
CCCGTTGCGGAGCGCAGGCTCCGGACGCGCAGGCTCAGCGGCCATGGCTCACGGGCCCAGCCGCTCCGCGGCATGTGGGATCCTCCCGGACCAGGGCACGAACCCGTGTCCCCTGCATCGGCAGGCGGACTCTCAACCACTGCGCCACCAGGGAAGCCCACCCTTATTATTAACATCTTGCATTAGTATGGTACATTTCTTGTAATTGGTGAGCCATTATTATTAACCAAAGTCCATAATTTAGGGTTCACTCTCTATGTTGTACACTCCATGAGTTTTGACAAATATATAATGATATGTTTCCACCATTACAGTATCACACAGCATAGTTTCACTGCCCTAAAAATTCCCCTGTGCTCCAGCCACTTATCCTTCCTTTCTTTGCCCTGAACCCCTGGCAACCACTAATTGTTTTTACTGTCTCTATAGTTTTGCTTCTTCCATGTCATTAGTTGGAATCATACTATATGTAGCCTTTTTAGATTGGTTTCTTTCACTTAGCAATATGCATTTAAACTTCCTCCGTGTATTTTCATGGCTTGATAGCTCATTTATTTTTACTGTTAAATTATATTTATTGTATGGGTGTACCACAGTTTGTTTACCCATTCAACTATTGAAGGACGTCTTAGTTGCTTTCAAAAAACAAAGTTTTGGCAATTTTGAATAAAGCTTCTATAAACATTTGTGTGCAGGTTTTTGTGTGAACTTAAGTTTTCAGCTCCTTTGGATAAATACCAAGGAGGATGATTGGAGATTGTACGGTAAGAATAAGTTTACTTTTGTAAGAATCCACCAAATTGTCCTCCAAAACGGCTGTACCATTTTTCATTAACACCAGCAATGAATGAGAGTTTCTGTTGCTCCACATCCTTGCCAACATTCGGTGTTGTCACTCTTCTGGATTTTGACCATTCTAGTAGATGTGTAGTGGTACCTTATTATTTTTATTTATTTATTTTTTATTTAACATCTTTATTGGAGTATAATTGCTTTACTATTGTGTGTTAGTTTCTGCTTTATAACAAAGTGAATCAGTTATACATATACATATACCCCCATATCTCTTCCCTCTTGTGTCTTCCTCCCTCCCACCCTCTCTATCCCACCCCTGTAGGTGGTCACAAAGCACCTAGCTGATCTCCCTGTGCTATGAGGCTGCTTCCACTAGCTATCTATTTTACATTTGGTAGTGTATATACGTCCATAACACTATCTCACTTTGTCCCAGCTTACTCTTCGCCTGTCCCCATATCCTCAAGTCCATTCTCTAGTAGGTCTGCATCTTTATTCCCGTCTTGCCCCTAGGCTCTTCATGATCTCTTTTTTTTTTTTTTTTTTTTTGGATTCCATATATATGTGTTAGCATACGGTATTTGTTTTTCTCTTTCTGACTTACCTCACTCTCTATGTCAGACTCTAGGTCCATCCACCTCACTACAAATAACTCAATGTCATTTCTTCTTAGGGCTGAGTAATATTCGATTGTATATATGCACCACATCTTCTTTATCCATTCACCTGTTGATGGACACTTAGCAACTTAGGTTGCTTCCATGTCCTGGCTATTGTTAATAGAGTTGCAGTGAACATTGTGGTACATGACTCTTTTTGAATTATGGTTTTCTCAGGGTATATGCCCAGTAGTGGGATTGCTGGGTCGTACGGTAGTTCTATTTTTAGTTTTTTTTTTTAGTTTTTTTTTTTTTTTGCGGTACGCGGGCCTCTCACCGTTGTGGCCTCTGCCGTTGCGGGGGACAGGCTCCAGGCA
>NC_041217.1:145464785-145466267 GCF_002837175.3 Physeter macrocephalus | reverse complement strand
AGCATTTATTGTTTGTAGATTTTTTGATGATGGCCATTCTGACCAGTGTGAGATGATATCGCATTGTAGTTTTGATTTGCATTTCTCTAATGATTAATGATGTTGAGCATTCTTTCATGTGTTTGTTGGCAATCTGTATATCTTCTGTGGAGAAATGTGTATTTAGGTCTTCTGCCCATTTTTAGATTGGGTTGTTTGTTTTTTTGATATTGATCTGCATGAGCTGCTTGTAAATTTTGGCGATTAATCCTTTGTCAGTTGCTTCATTTGCAAATATTTTCTCCCATTCTGAGGGTTGTCTTTTCGTCTTGTTTATGGTTTCCTTTGCTGTGCAAAAGCTTTTAAGTTTCATTAGGTCCCATTTGTTTATTTTTGTTTTTATTTCCATTTCTCTAGGAGATGGGTCAAAAAGGATCTTGCTGTGATTTATGTCATAAAGTGTTCTGCCTATGTTTTCCTCTAAGAGTTTGATAGTGTCTGGCCTTACATTTAGGTCTTTAACCCATTTTGAGTTTATTCTTGTGTGTGGGGTTAGGGAGTGTTCTAATTTCCTACTTTTACATGTAGCTGTCCAGTTTTCCCAGAACCACTTATTGAAGAGGCTATCTTTTCTCCACTGTATATCCTTCCCTCCTTTATCAAAGATAAGGTGACCATATGTGTGTGGGTTTATCTCTGGGATTTCTATCCTGTTCCATTGATCTGTATTTCTGTTTTTGTGCCAGTACCATACTGTCTTGATTACTGTAGCCTTGTAGTATAATCTGAAGTCAGGGAGCCTGATTCCTCCAGCTCCATTTTTCGTTCTCAAGACTGCTTTGGCTATTCGGGGTCTTTTGTGTTTCCATACAAATTGTGAAATTTTTTTTCCTAGTTCTGTAAAAAATGCCAGTGGTAGTTTGATAGGGATTGCATTGAATCTGTAGATTGCTTTGGGTAGTAGAGTCATTTTCACAATGTTGATTCTTCCAATCCAAGAACATGGTATATCTCTCCATCGATGTGTATCATCTTTAATTTCTTTCATCAGTGTCTTATAATTTTCTGCATACAGGTCTTTTGTCTCCTTAAGTAGGTTTATTCCTAGATATTTTATTCTTTTTGTTGCAATGGTAAATGGGAGTGTTTTCTTAATTTCACTCTCAGATTTTTCATCATTAGTGTATAAGAATGCCAGAGATTTCTGTGCATTAATTTTGTATCCTGCTACTTTACCAAATTCATTGATTAGCTCTAGTAGTTTCCTGGTAGCCTCCTTAGGATTCTCTATGTATAGTATCATGTCATCTGCAAACAGTGACAGCTTTACTTCTTCTTTTCCTATTTGGATTCCTTTTATTTCTTTTTCTTCTCTGATTGCTGTGGCTAGAACTTCCAAAACTATGTTGAATAAGAGTGGTGAGAGTGGGCAACCTTGTCTTGTTCCTGATCTTAGTGGAAATGCTTTCAGTTTTTCACCATTGAGAACAATGCTGGCTGTAG
>NC_041217.1:145459505-145464130 GCF_002837175.3 Physeter macrocephalus | reverse complement strand
GGAGATCAGCTCGGTGCTTTGTGACCACCTAGAGGAGTGGGATAGGGAGGGTGGGAGGGAGCGAGACGCAAGAGGGAAGAGATATGGGAACATATGTATATGTATAACTGATTCACTTTGTTATAAAGCATAAACTAACACACCATTGTAAAGCAATTATACTCCAATAAAGATGTGAAAAAAAAAATACTGTGACTCTCTCTTCTCATCCCCTCAATTGGGAGATGGCACACAAGCAAAAAATAATGCTCAATTTCTTATTGATAATAATAAGATAATATTATTGATAATATAATATCATATAATATAATTGATAATGCTCAATTTCTTTCTAATCTTAAAGTTTTTCTGTAAAGGATAATATGCCCAACAGAGTTAGTTGTAAATAATATCAAGTGTCATGTTTTTATTCTTTACCTTTTGTGAATCACTGATCTTTTTACAAATCTGAAGAAAATAGTGAATCTTCTCCAGAAATATGTACATACTCCAAGCACCAGCAGAAGAGTTTGTCTATGATCTCGACACCTGTGAACTCCCTGAGCCCATTTCTGGACCCAAGTGAGAGCCCTTCCTCTGCCCTAATATCCTGGAGAACCTTAGCAGATGGCTGTGTCTAGTAATGAAGGTACCCATTACTTCAGGAGGCAAGTCATTTCATCCTTAGGGAGCTATCACTGACAATCTGGCCTCTGGTCAATTTCTCTTGCTTAAGGAGGACAAGAACCCTGGTTGGTAACACAGCCAGAGCCCATCTTGTGCTGAGCAGGAAAGCCTTACAAACTTGGCCCAGCACAAGGGCCTCGGGAACCTAATTCTTCACCCCAGATGAGATTTGAGAAGAGCCCAGCTTGGCCATGTCACCAGTCCCCGGCAGCCCTTCCTCACACGCAGGGCCTGCAGGTTCCTCAGAGGCCCAAGCGGGCGGCTGTGCAGGAGGGTCTGGGAGGAACCAGCTGGGCACGAGGCTTGGCTGCTGGGAGAGGATGTCAGACCCGAAGCAGAGGACCAGCCAGTGCACCTCCCCCACAGGACAGCCCCTTGCAGTCCCCGGCATGTCTGCCCAGCCCCTGATCAAGGACAGGCTTCTTCAACCCTGGAACTCCTGTAGATTGTTGTGGGTGACCAGTCCTCCTGACCCTGGACCCTGACCAGTGCCAGGCCCCTTACACTCCTCCGCCAGCCTCTCTGCACCCAGCCCTGCTCTCTTGCTGTTTCTGCACACAGGTCCTCCTCCTGTCCCACCCCTGCCCTTCCTGGCCCAGGGCCCTGGGTGCCAGAGGAGACCCCCTGCAGCCCTGTGCTGTGCTGTGATGCCGCCATGTGTCTCCTGAAGGGGACATCTCCTCAGCCGCTGCCTACAGCCAGGACCTTTGGCCCAGTTCCCCCCGCCCCGTTCCTAGGTCACACGGCTAGTTCACTCTGCTCCAAGAAGGGGTCAGGAGGACTCTCTGTGCCTGACCGGGGTTGGGGCAGGGGAGTTAGCTGGGACTGTCCTGGGCAGGAAGCTTAGCAGGTCCCCTGGGGTCAGGTGGTGCAGAAGGGCTCAGGCTTGTCACTCTGAGAGCATGGACCGATGGGCACTCACTCTCTTTACTGTTCCTAGTGCTGAACCAAGCTGCTGAACCAACAAAGGAAAGTCTAGTTGCTCACAATCTCTGGGGAAGCAGAGGCAGAGACTTGAGAGGGACCTGAGAGTGGGTAAAGGTTGGGCTGGGAGGGCGTTGAGTGTAGGTGGTTACTCACCCTGACCTTTAGTTTGGACAGGCGCCCAGAATGTGGCCCCATAGGTTGTGTATTAATTACCTGTCACGAGGTCTGGCAAAGGAGAGGGGTGCTGGGGCAGGAGTTAAGCTGGGTGGGGGAGCAGGTCAGGAGGAAATTTGAGGCTCCTGAAAGAGCTGGCTTCCCAGTAATTCTTCATGAAAATCTTTGGTGTTTTACTTTCTGAATTATGGGCATTGGATTTGATCTTGAGGGAGAGAATCATGAAACAGTGATGTAAGAGACTGAAGATGAAGTTTTTCTCAGCCCTTGTTCTTTCACATTTGATCTCCATGACTTTTTCAGTGCCCAACCCTCTAGAAGTACTCTCTACCTGTGAACTCCTATTCACCCCTAGAAGCCCCATTCTTTTTCTTTCTTTTTTTTAGTTTCTCCTTTCTTCATTGGCCCAGTCACTATCATTACTCCAGCATAAACCTTATCATTTTTATTGTACTAATATAGTTTTCTGCCTTTACCTATAACCTGTGAGATCAAGAAATATTTGCTGAGTGAATGAATGACTGAATGAGCATTCCTAAGATGTACATAGGAAATGAATTATTATCCGACCTTTCAAAGGAGAAGCTGAGGTTCAGAGAGGACAAGTCGCTAGCTTCATATGTAGTGAAACTATCCTGGGGCTGGGCCTCCTGAATCCAAGGCCAGTGCTCCGTCCACGGGCAGAGTCATCCAGGACACACTGCATAGTGGATGGGGAAAAGCCCTGGGGGACATTTCAGAGGCAGCTGAGGCAGGCAGTTTTGAGGTCCAACAGAGAAGGATTTCAACTTCAACTGGGACTCTCAGAGGCTGTTTTCCTCTGGCCACATCACTTTTCCACTCTGCAATCAGTTTTCCCCTCTGAAATGGGGATGATAATAAAATGAACCACATCTACTGAACGTTGGTAAACTAGACTGTAACTGTCTTGAAGTCAAGCAAGATTCATGTCTGCTTTGCTTGCAGCTGTGTCCCAGCACTTAGCAGACTGCCTGGCACGTTGTAGGTGCTCAATAAATATTTGGTGAGTAATATGGAAAAGGAAAAGTGGGGGTGCACTTGGCCATTGTCACTGTCAGCTGAGAAAGCTTTTCTCCCGCTGTTTCCTGAAGTGCATCCTTCACAGTTAATCAGCTCTGGAGGCCCAGGTCTGAGTTTTACCCTCATCTTCACCCTCCCCTAGGTGAAATAATATTCCATTGTATATTCCACATACAATTCCATTTACAATGGAATATTACTCAGACCTAAGAAAGAATGAGATAATGCCATTTGCAGCAACATGGATGAGCCTAGAGATTATCATAAGTCAGAGAAAGATAAATATCATATAATATCACTTATATGTAGAATCTAAAAACTGTCACTGTTTGCAGATGACATGATACTATACATAGAAAATCCTAAAGATGACACCAGAAAACTACTAGAGCTAATCAGTGAATTTGGTAAAGTAGCAGGATAAAAAATAAATGCACAGAAATCTCTTGCATTCCTATACACTAACAACGAACAATCAGAAGGAGAAATTAAGGAAACAATCCCATTTACCACTGCAACAAAAAGAATAAAATATCTAGGAATAAACCTACCTAAGGAAGCAAAAGACCTGAATGCAGAAAATTATGAGACACTGAGGAAAGAAATTAAAGATGATACAAACAGATAGAGATATACCATGTTCTTGGACTGGAAGAATCAACATTGTGAAAATGACTATACTACTCAAAGCAATCTACAGATTCAGTGCAATCCCTATCAAAGTACCAATGGCATTTTTCACAGAACTAGAACAAGAAATTTTACAATTTGTATGAAACACAAAAGACCCCGAATAGCCAAAGCAATCTTGAGAAAGAAAAACGGAGCTGGAGGAATCAGGCTCCCTGACTTCAGACTATACTACAAAGCTACAGTAATCAAGATGGTATGATACTCGCACAAAAAAACAGACATACAGATCAATGGAACAGGATAGAAAGCTCAGAGATAAAGGCATGCACATATGGTCACCTTATCTTTGACAAAGGAGGCAAGAATATGCAATGGAGAAAAGACAGTCTCTTCAATAAGTGGTGCTGGGAAAACTGGAGAGCTACATGTAAAAGAAAAATTAGAACACTCCCTAACACCATACACAAAAATAAACTCAAAATGGATTAAAGACCTAAATGTAAAGCCAGACACTATCAAACTCTTAGAGGAAAACAGGCAGAACACTCTATGACATAAACGACAGCAAGATCCTTTTTGACCCACCTCCTAGAGTAATGGAAATAAAAACAAAAATAAACAAATGGGACCTAATGAAACTTAAATTTTTTGCACAGCAAAGGAAACCATAAACAAGATGAAAAGACAACCCACAGAATGGGAGAAAATATTTGCAAACAAAGCAACTGACAAAGGACTAATCTCCAAAATATACAAGCAGCTAATGCAGCTCAATATCAAAAAACAAACAACCCAATCAAAAAATGGGCAGAAGACCTAAATAGACTTTTCTCCAAAGAAGATATGCACATGGCCAAGAGTCATATGAAAAGATGCTCAACATCACTAATTAACAGAGAAAAGCAGATCAAAACTTCAATGAGGTATCATCTCGCACTGGTCAGAATGGCCATCATCAAAAAATCTACAAACAAAAAATGCTGGAGAAGATGTGGAGAAAAGGGAACCCTCTTGCACTATTGGTGGGAATGTAAATTGATATAGCTACTATGGAGAACAGTTTGGAGGTTCCTTAAAAACCTAATACTAGAACTACCATATGACACAGCAATTCCACTACTGGGCATAAAGCCTGAGAAAACCATAATTCAAAAATAGTCATGTACCACAATGTTCATTGCAGC
>NC_041217.1:145454191-145458542 GCF_002837175.3 Physeter macrocephalus | reverse complement strand
GCACTGGTCAGAATGGCCATCATCAAAAAATCTACAAACAAAAAATGCTGGAGAGGATGTGGAGAAAAGGGAACCCTCTTGCACTATTGGTGAGAATGTAAATTGATACAGCCATTATGGAGAACAGTATGGAGCTTCCTTAAAAAACTAAAAATAGAACTACCATATGACCCAGCAATCCCACTACTGGGCATATACCCTGAGAAAACCATAATTCAAAAAGAGACATGTACAATAATGTTCATTGCAGCACTATTTACAATAGCCAGGACATGGAAGCAACCTAAATATCCATTGCCAGATGAATGGATAAAGAATATGTGGCACATATATACAATGGACTATTACTCAGCCATAAAAAGGAATGAAATTGAGTTATATGTAGTGAGGTGGATGGACTTAGAGTCTGTCACACAGAGTGAAGTAAGTCAGAAAGAGAAAAACAAATAACGTATGCTAACGCATATATATGGAACCTAAAAAAATGGTACTGATGAACCTAGTGGCAGGGCAGGAATAAAGATGCAGATGTAGAGAATGGACTTGAGCACACGGGAGAAAAGTTGCGGCTGGGATGTAGTGAGAGAATAGCATTGACATATATACACTACCAAGTGTAAAATAGATTGCTAGTGGGAAGCTGCTACATAGCACAAGGAGATACGCTAGGTGCTTTGTGATAACCTAGAGGGGTGGGATATGGAAGGTGGGTGGGAGGCTCAAGAGGGAGGAGATATGGGGATATATGTATACATATAGCTGATTCACTTTGTTGTACAGCAGAAACTAACACAACATTGTAAAACAGTTATACTCTAATATAGATGTATAAAACCAAACAAACAAACAAACTACCAAATCAAAAAATGGTCAGAAGGCCTACATTGACATTTCTCCGAAGAAGACATACAGATGGCCAAGGAGCACATGAAAAGATGCTTGACATCAATAATTACTAGAGAAATACAAATCAAAACTAAAATGAGGTACCACCTCACACCGGTCAGAATGGCCATCATTAAAAGCTCTACAAATAACAAATGCTGGAGAGAATGTGGAGAAAAGGGAACCCTCCTATACTCTTGGTGGGAATATAAACTGGTGCAACCACTATGAAAAACAGTATGGAGGTTCCTCAGAAAACTAAAAATAGAATTACCATATGACCCAGCAATCTCACTCCTGGGCATACATCCAAACAAAACTCTAACTCAGAAAGATACATGCACCCCTATGTTCATAGCAGCATTATTCACAATAGCCAAGACATGGAAACAACCTAAATGTCCATCGACAGATGAATGGCTAAAGAAGATGTGGTACATATATACAATGGAATACTACTCAGCCATAAAAAAGAACAAAATAATACCATTTGCAGCAACATGGATGCAACTAGAGATTATCATACTAAGTGAAGTAAGTCAGAAAGAGAAATACAAATACCATATGATATCACTTATCTGTGGAATCTAAAAAAATGATACAAATGAACTTATTTACAAAACAGGGAGAGACTCACAGACACAGAAACCAAACTTTTCATTACCAAATGGGAAAGTGGGAGGCAAGGGATAAATTAGGAATTTAGGATTAACAGATACACTACTAAATATAAAATAGATAAATAGCAAGGTCCTACTGTATAGTGCAAAAAACTATATTCAATACCTTATAATAACCTATAATGGAAAAGAATCTGAAAAAGAATATGTATATATATATATATATATATATATATATATATATTCACCAAATCACTATGCTGTACACCTGAAACTAACATCATTGTAAATCAACTATACTTCCATAAAAAATTAAAACAAAAAAAAAAATAAAAAGGTAATACAAATGAACTTATTTATAAAAAAGAAACAGGCTCACAGAGTTCAAAAACAAACTTACTGTTACCAAAGGGGAAACGTGGAGGGAGGGATAAATTAGGAGTTTGGGACTAACATATACACACTACTATATATCAAACAGATAATCAACAAGGACCTAGTGTATAGCATCGGGAAATCTACTCAATATTCTGTAATAACATATATGGGAAAAGAAACTGAAAAAGAATGGATGTATGTATATGTATAACTGAATCACTTTGCTGTACACCTAAAACTAACACACTGTGAATCAACTATACACCAATATAAAATCAAAATCAAATTTCTTTTTTCTTAGATTCCATATATATGTGTTAGCATATGGTATTTGTTTTTCTCTTTCTGACTTACTTCACTCTGTATGACAGACTCTAGATCCATCCACCTCACTACAAATAACTCAATTTCATTTCTTTTTATGGCTAAGTAATATTCCATCATATATATGTGCCACATCTTCACTACAAATAACTCAATTTCGTTTCTTTTTATGGCCAAGTAATGTTCCATTGTATATATGTGCCACATCTTCTTTATCCATTCATCTGTTGATGGACACTTAGGTTGCTTCCATGTCCTGGCTATTGTAAATAGAGCTGCAATGAACATTTTGGTACATGTCTCTTTTTGAATTATGGTTTTCTCACTGTATATGCCCAGTAGTGGGATTGCTGGGTGTTATGGTAACTCTATTTTAGGTTTTTAAGGCCTATCTCACAATTTGTGTGCCTCACTATTTTCATGTGCAAAGTGTCCCCACTGTAGGCTACACGGACAATTATAATCAACAGTTTCATTGCAAGCACTGAGGCTGTAAAAATCCCAGAGTAATTAGTGTTGTCTGAATGCAGTGACATCTGTGTTCTCATGGTTCTCAAGACATGTCAGGCCAATAAGATGTATATGAAAAAATATGACAAGCATTGCAAATGCCCTTCTGAAAGTCTTACATTTGGGGGAAAAACTGAAGAAATAACACATGTAATCTTCTTTTTGTAATCAGTATATTTAAGATTAAAAAATCTAAAAAGGACTTTTGAGTCATTCATTCTCTTTTTGTAACTATAAAGCATTTATTCAGGATACAGGAATGCAGTATGGAAAAAAATCTGTTGCGTGTTGCATGTTTTTAAAACTTTCCTAACACAAGAGATTTTGTGCAGTGGCAATATATGTGCCCATTCCTGTAAGTAACCAAAATAGGAAGCACATCCTATTAACGTTGCTTGATGTTTTACATTTTAATTTTAAAATAATATTTCTTAGTACTGGACATAAAAGAGCTTAAAGTGTGTTGATAAATGCCTTAGAATTATGTTTGTATTTTTCTAATATTTCAGTCAAACTGACTGAATTAAAAAGCCTTTGTTTTAGAACACCTAAATGCTTTTTTTTTTGAATTTTATCTGGAGAATGAGGGGTGGTACATGAGTAAGCAAAAATACACAATACTTTCTTACTGAAATTTACACCTTTTGTTTCATTAAACACTCCCTTGGTTTCTATAAGTTTTTTACTAGATTTCATATATCCAAAAACATGGATTCTATAAGTTCTTGCAAACTTAATTGCTGCCTTAGCAAAGGGATTATTTTTTTCTTTTTTTGATTTTTGAATTTCTTTTTTTTTATACAGCAGCTTCTTATTAGTTATCATTTTATACATATTAGTGTATATATGTCAATCCCAATCTCCCAATTCATCACACCACTACCGCCCCCCCATGCCACTTTCCCCCTTTGGTGTCCATACATTTGTTCTCTACATCTGTGTCTCAATTTCTGCCCTGCAAACCAGTTCATCTGTACCATTTTTCTAGGTTCCACATATATGTGTTAATATACGATATTTGTTTTTCTCTTTCTGACTTACTTCACTCAGTATGACAATCTCTAGATCCATCCACTCTCTACAAAGACCCAATTTCGTTCCTTTTTATGGCTGAGTAATATTCCATTGTATATATGTACCGCATCTTCTATAACCATTCATCTGTCGATAGGCATTTAGGTTGCTTTCATGACCTGGCTACTGTAAATAGTGCTACAATGAACATTGGGGTGCATGTGTCTTTTTGAATTATGGTTTTCTCTGGGTATATGCTCAGGAGTGGGATTGTTGGGTCATATGGTAATTCTATTTTTAGTTTTTTAAGCAACTTCCATACTGTTCTGCATAGTGGCTGTATCAATTTACATTCCCACCAACAGTGCAAGAGGGTTCCCTTTTCTACATACCCTCTCCAGCATTTGTTTATAGATTTTCTGATGCTGCCCATTCTAACTGGTGTGAGGTGATACCTCATTATAGTTTTGATTTGCATTTGATTCGTTTGCAAATATTTTCTCCCATTCAGAGGGTTGTCTTTTCGTCTGTGTATGGTTTCCTTTGCTGTGTAAAAGCTTTTAAGTTTTATTAGGTCCCATTTATTTATTTTTGTTTTTATTTCCATTTCTATAGGAGGT
>NC_041217.1:145452117-145454135 GCF_002837175.3 Physeter macrocephalus | reverse complement strand
ACTTATTGAAGAGACTGTCTTTTCTCCATTGTATATCCTTGCCTCCTTTGTCATAGATTAGTTGACCATAGGTGCATGGGTTTATCTCTGGGCTTTCTATCTTGTCCCATTGAGCTATATTTCTGTTTTTGTGCCAGTACCATATGGTCTTGATTACTGTAGCTTTGTAGTAGAGTCTGAAGTCAGGGAGTCTCATTCCTCCAGCTCTGTTTTTTCCCTCAAGACTGCTTTGGCTATTTGGCGTCTTTTGCGTCTCCATACAAATTTTAAGATTTTTTTGTTCTAGTTCTGTAAAACATGCCATTCGTAATTTGATAGGGATTGCATTGAATCTGTAGATTGCTTTGGGTAGTATAGTCATTTTCACAATATTGATTCTTCCAATCCAAGAACATGGTATATCTCTCCAACTGTTGGTATCATCTTTAATTTCTTTCATCAGGGTCTTATCGTTTTCTGCATACAGGTCTTTTGTCTCCCTACATAGGTTTATTCCTAGGTATTTTATTCTTTTCATTGCAGTGGTAAATGGGAGTGTTTCCTTAATTTCTCTTTCAGATTTTTCATCATTAGTGTATAGGAATGCAAGAGATTTCTGTTTATTAATTTTGTATCCTGCAACTTTACCAAATTCATTGATTAGCTCTAGTAGTTTTCTTGTGGAATCTTTAGGATTCTCTCTGTGTACTATCATGTCATTTTCAAACAGTGACAGTTTAACTCTTCTTTTCCAATTTGGCTTCCTTTTATTTCTTCTTCTCTGATTGTCGTGGCTAGGGCTTCCAAAACTATGTTGAATAATAGTGGTGAGAGTGGACATCCTTGTCTTCTTCCTGATCTTAGAGGAAATGCTTTCAGTTTTTCACCATTGAGAATAATGTTTGCTGTGGGTTTGTCATATATGGCCTTTATTATGTTGAGGTAGGTTCCCTCTATGCCCACTTTCTGGAGAGCTTTTATCATAAATGGGTGTTGAATGTTGTCAAAAGCTTTATCTGAATCTATGGAGATGATCATATAGTTTTTCTTCTTCAATTTGTTAATATGGTGTATCACATTGATTGATTTGTGTATATTGAAGAATCCTTGCATCCCTGATAAATCCAACTTGATCATGGTGTATGATCCTTTTAATGTGTTGTTGGATTCTGTTTGCTAGTGTTTTCTTGAGGATTTTTGAATCTATATTCATCAGTGATATTGGTCTGTAATTTTCTTTTTAGGTAGTATCTTTGTCTGGTTTTGGTATCAGGGTGAAGGTGGCCTCGTAGAGTGAGTTTGGGAGTGTTCCTTCCTCTGCAATTTTTGGGAGAGTTTGAGGAGGATGGGTGTTAACTCTTCTCTAAATGTTTGATAGAATTCACCTGTGAAGCCATCTGGTCCTGGACTTTTGTTTGTTGGAAGATTTTTAATCACAGCTTCAATTTCATTACTTGTGATTGGTCTGTTCATATTTTCTATTTCTTCCTGGTTCAGTCTTGGAAGGTTATACCTTTCTAAGAATTTGTCCATTTCTTCCAGGTTGTCCATTTTATTGGCAGAGTTGCTTGTAGTAGTCTCTTAGGATGCTTTGTATTTCTGTGGTGTCTGTTGCAACTTCTCCTTTCTCATTTCTAATTTTATTGATTTGAGTCCTCTCCCTCTTTTTCTTGATTCTGGCTAAAGGTTTATCATTTTTTTTATCTTCTCAAAGAATTCTGCGGTGTCTGTTGTAACTTCTTTTTCATTTCTAATTTTATTGATTTGAGTCCTCTCCCTCTTTTTTTTGATGAGTCTGGCTAATGGTTTATCAATTTTGTTTATCTTCTCAAAGAACCAGCTTTTAGTTTTATCGATCTTTGCTATTGTTTTATTTGTTTCTATTTCATTTATTTCTGCTCTGATCTTTATTATTTCTTTCCTTCTGCTAACTTTGGGTTTGGTTTGTTCATCATTCTCTAGTCCCTTTAGGTGTGAGGTTAGATTGTTTATTTGAGATTTTTCTTGTTTCTTGAGGTAGGCTTTTATAGCTATAAACT
>NC_041217.1:145445798-145451931 GCF_002837175.3 Physeter macrocephalus | reverse complement strand
TGCCTTATGTATTGAGGTGCTCCTATGTTGGGTGCGTATATATTTATAATTGTTATATCTTCTTCTTGGATTGATCCCTTGATCGTTATGTAGTGTCCTTCCTTGTTTCTTGTAACATTCCTTATTTCCTTATTTTAAAGTCTACTTTATCTGATATGAGGATTGCTACTCCAGCTTTCTTTTGATTTCCATTTTCATGGAATATCTTTTTCCTTACCTGCACTTTTAGTCTGTATGTGTCCCTAGGTCTGAAGTGGGTCTCCAGTAGAAAGCATATATGTGGGTCTTGTTTTTGTATCCATTCAACGAGCCTATATCTTTTGGTTGGAGGATTTAATCCTTTCACATTTAAGGTAATTATCGATATGTATGTTCCTATTACCATTTTCTTAATTGTTTTGGGTTTGTTTTTTACTTTTGCTGAGTGGTGCCTACTGCTGAGCCCTCTCTTTCTAGGCAGGTACAGTTATGTTGGAGCATGCACTTCCTCCAAGAAAGACATTAGTCATCGTTAACAGAAGCACTGACACCAAATCTAAGGGCCTCTCCACGATGACCAAGTGGCAATCATCTTTCTCTTACACTGTCACTGCTGATTAAGATTTCCTTTCATGAAAATTTAATTTGTCCTCTTTTCTTCAGCATTTTTTTAATTCCTGAAAAAATACTGTATTCAGGAAAGACTTCATATACAGCAAAAGAAGCTGCACCTATAATATAGCTAACAATATAAAGATTAGAAGATTCTCAGCTACCTATTTTATCTAATCCAACAGAAAAATACAAATTAATTCAATGACTAATAAACAACAGAGTGAAAACAATGATTCAGAAAGGAATCTTGCTTTAAGTGTCAATAAGCCTCAAAAGGTGACTGAAGCAAGACATCTGAATAAAGATTTCTTTAAATATTAAGTACATAATTCCAAACCTTTTTTAAAAAATATCATATTTCAGTAGTAGCCATCTTTCACTACATTTCATATTTGTATTCTCTCATTTCTTAAGAAGAAAGACAGGGGTATTCACACAGACATATCACCACAAACTTAAGAAAATATTTAAGCATCCATACACTCTGTGTGCATTAACCTGCTGGTTAGTTGAAAAAAAGAGTGAGATGGAATTTTCTGTTGCATTGGACAAATGAAAATTATTCGTGTGGTCATGCAGGGTAGTCCACGGCTGGATGATACTACAGACTTAAACTCTGGTTCTGTACAATATCATAGTGATAAACAAGATATCACAGCAATACGTTATTCAAGGAAGTTTGAAAAAACATTTACATTCCTGTTTTATTTCAATTTGTTTAAAGTGTTTAAAAATGTAAGCATGTGATAGTTTGCAGGATCCTGGTACAACCCAAACTCCCACTTCTATTTATAAATATTGTCTTCTCTTTATATTACTTACATTTTGTAACAAAAGAGAGATTGGTTTAAATTTTAAAAACAAAACAAAACAAAACATAAAAACCCAATCCTGGAGGCCCAGGTCTGAGCTCTGCCCTCACCGCCACCCTCCCCCAGGTGGGCGGGGCAAGCCTCCCTGACCAGGCGGGCGCTCAGGGGAGGTCAGCCACACTCAGGGACAGTCAGCGATCCAGAAGCCGCTGCGCCATGAGTGTCTCTGCGCTGAGCGCCCCCAGAGCCCTGGGCGGTGTCTCTGGGCTCCTGCCGGCGGCCTCCCTGCTCGGCCTGCTTCTGCTTCTGCTCAAGGCAGCGCAGCTCTACCTGCGCAGACAGTGGCTGCTCAAAGCCCTCCAGCAGTTCCCGTCTCCTCCTTCCCACTGGCTCTATGGGCACATGCAGGAGGTAGGATGGAGTGGGATGGGGAATGGGAGGGCAGGGAGGGCCGGGGCTCTCAGACCATGGTCCTGGTGAGCGAGCCCAAGGGACAAAGCCCTGTTGTGGGACGAGCACACGGCCTCACAGAAGGACCCAGCTTACCTCTCAGGTCTTGGCTCTTCATGGCAGTCCGGGGAGCTCCCTCCCGCCCAGGACCCCGTGCTGGTGTCCTCGGGTCTGTCAGACACTCCTTCCTTAGGGAGATCTGCAGGCTGTCCTAGCAGCCCTGCACTTTGAGGACAGTGGCTGTTCCTTCCTGAGTCTCCCCCATCTCCAGGCTGAGCAGCTTCAGCTGTTCTCATAGAACAGGCTTCTAGATGCTTCTGTGCCCCATCCCTCAATCCCATCCTCTCTGCCTGGCCCTGAGCTTGCCTGGGAGCACAGACATCAGTCTGATGGATGCTGCCCTGTGGGTTCACTGTCCGTGGAGATGACAGACAGGAATCTAGGAAGGTGTCAGGTCACAGGAAAAGAGACCCACTTTCTGGGTGGGGGCTTACCTCAGCTGTAGGGACAAACTGGCTCGGTTTGTTAAGACTGAGGAATTTTCCAGTCTCCTGATTTCAGTGCTTCAACCCTGACAAGTCGCTGGCACACATGAGCGAGGTTCCCAGGATGGTGCCAGGTAAGGGGAACTGACATTTGAGTTGCACCATCCACAGGGTGAGGTCGCCCACCTGATGTCCTCCCTCACTGGACTATGAGCTCTTGGAACCGAGCGTGAAATCCCCTCACCCCCAGCACCCTGCACAGAGCCAGCACAGAGGGATGTCAGTCCACTGTGTGGAGGGACAGGAAGGAGGGAAGGAGCGGCTTGCAGGCTGGGGAGGGGCAGCACCTCCCACCCAGCACTGGCAGCACTAGCCTGGGCGGCGGGGGCCTCAGAGCAAAGTCAGGGGCCACATGGAGAGCGGCTCATCAAGGGTTTGTGGACTGAACAAATGTTGGGAGAAAATCAGGGGTTGCAGAGAGCTGAGGCCTCCCTTTCTCTGCAGCGTGATTAGAGTAGACTGGAGGCAAAGACGGGAACCGGAAACAGCCCGAGCCCCACGTGGGCTGGCCCAGTACCTCTCCCCACTCCTTCCTAATCTCCTGCACCCCAGGTTACTCAGCGTCCTCCCTGCCTGCCTGGGCATTCTGGCCTCTGGGACTCTGCTCCCATGTGCCCTCTACCTGGAATGATCTTGTCCCTCATATGTCTGTCTACCAAGGCCCAACCCCAAGCCACCTCCTCCAAGGTGTCTTTCTGGGTCTCCCAGGAGCAGAGAGGACAACCCTTTTTCCCTTGGCTGTCCTTCTCATAAGGCAGTGCTAACTGGATTCAGCTAGTTTTGTCTGCAGTGTCATAGTTGTGAGCTCCTTCGGGGAGAGCCCGCCTCTGGTTCATCTTTGTAACCCGAGAGCATCTTGGTAAATGATGACTCAACGAATGAACACATGCATGACAAAGAGCTTTCTAGAGCTTTCTAACGTCCAGGTCTGAGTTAGCGCCCCTGCCCCAAAGCTTCCCCAGAGGCTTGGTCTTCCCTCCATCACACATTCATGAGCCCTACGGTGGTCATGTCCTCAATCTCGCTGTCTCCTCCTGGAGGCTCCAAACAGACAAGCATCTACAGCCGCATCCTAATTCAGTGCCTTAAACCAGTGCCTGGCACATCGTAAATGCTCAGTAAATATGTGCTCAGTGAAGGAACCCGTCCTCCAGTAGGCAAGTTGCCTCAGAGCTGGTGAGTCCTGATGGTAGAAGGATGCAGGCAGAGATTAGATACCAAAGTGGCGGAGGGTTGCTTTGAGTGACACAGAAGCCATTGAATTAAAGACGAGGTGACTGCATGGAACATGCCTAGGACCAAATGTTGACAAGAAATCCAGAGGGGATAAAACGAAGCTGAATCTCCAAGGTTAAGGAGAGGCAGTTCCCCACTCCTTCCTAATCTCTTGCACCCCAGGTTACTCAGCGTCCTCCCCGCCTGCCTGGGCATTCTGGCCTCTGGGACTCTGCTCCCTTGTGCCCTCTACCTGGAATGATCTTGTCCCTCATATGTCTGTCTACCAAGGCCCAACCCCAAGCCACCTCCTCCAAGATGTCTTTCTGGGTCTCCCAGGAGCGGAGAAAACAACCCTTTTTCCCTTGGCTGTCCTTCTCATAAGGCAGTGCTAACTGGATTCAGCTAGTTTTGTCTGCAGTGTCATAGTTGTGAGCTCCTTCGGGGAGAGCCCGCCTCTGGTTCATCTTTGTAACCCGAGAGCATCTTGGTAAATGATGACTCAACGAATGAACACATGCATGACAAAGAGCTTTCTAGAGCTTTCTAACGTCCAGGTCTGAGTTAGCGCCCCTGCCCTAAACCTTCCCCAGAGGCTTGGTCTTCCCTCCATCACACATTCATGAGCCCTACGGTTGTCATGTCCTCAATCTCGCTGTCTCCTCCTGGAGCCTCCAAACAGACAAGCATCTACAGCCGCACCCTAATTCAGTGCTTTAATCCAGTTCCTGGCACATCGTAAATGCTCAGTAAATATGTGCTCAGTGAAGGAACCCGTCCTCCAGTAGGCAAGTTGCCTCAGAGCTGGTGAGTCCTGATGGTAGAAGGATGCAGGCAGAGATTAGATACCAATGTGGCAGGGGGATGCTTTGAGTTACACAGAAGCCATTGAATTAAAGACGAGGTGACTGCATGGAACATGCCTAGGACCAAATGTTGACAAGAAATCCAGAGGGGATAAAACGAAGCTGAATCTCCAAGGTTAAGGAGAGGCAGTTGCTCTGTGGCAAAGAGGAGGGGCACACCAGGTAGAGGAAAGAACCTGGGCAGAGGCCTAGAAGTGTGAGCAGGTGGGACCAGTGCAAGGCACACGGGCAGCAGCATCTTTGGGGGCAGAGCAGTGGGTCCTGTGGACTCGCCAGCCCGGCAGGAGGCAAGAATAGAGAGGGTAAAGCCAGAAAGCAAGGGCCTTTGTGGTCCACACTGAGGAGTTTCAAGAGATTCCTCTAGGCGGTGGGAAGTGCACACAAGTTTCTGGACACTGGTAAATGAAAATGGGATAAAATAATACACGTATCAAAACCTTAGTTCAATACCATTTTCATATATACATCCAGAATCTGTGTACACACTCAATATGTAAAATAATGATACACACACAATTTGGTATATAATTTTTCTCACTTATCCATATACATCTGACACTCTTTCAAATTAACAAACATTTATATGTATGCTGGGATACTATTGAAAATATATAACAACCAGTATGGCAAAATGAAATTAATGTATACATTTAATTTTAAACATATAATCTATCTTATTCTCTAAATAAAATTATATGACAAAACTACTTGCCAAGTGATACGGATTAGCATAAATTGCTCATGCAAATGTTGCACGAATGACTTCCAAAAGTTTTGTAAACCAGAGAGTCAATCCCTGATGGAAGTTTCTGTAGGCAGTTTGTAGCGGTGGCCCAGGGCTCTACCCAACAAGGGGACAGAATCTGGCCTTAGGACAAAGGTGGACAGGCAGCAAGGTCTGGATCAGAGCCCAGGTCATAAGAAATAGTTCCAAACTCCTAGTTCTGCTGATCGATCAAGAGCGATCTCCCTGTACCCATCCTGCCCTTCACCCCCACTCCAGCGCTGGAACTCAGAGAAGGGTTTTATTGATTTATCTTTCCCTTGGTGACAGTTCCAAGAGGAGACTGAGCTGCGACCCCTACTGAAGAGGGTAGAGAAATACCCATGTGCCTGTTCTCGCTGGCTGTGGGGGACGAAAGCCCTAGTGTTGATCTATGACCCTGACTACATGAAGGTGGTCCTAGGGAGATCAGGTGAGAGGGAAACCCACATCCCAGCAGGAGGAAATCTTTCCTCTTGGGAACATGCCCCTGGATCTGTGAAACTCCAGAAGAAACTGGCACTTCAGCCATCAATACCTGACTCCCTACCAGCCAGCCTTGCAGGCCACAAACCAGACTAGGGCCAACATTATTCACTTATAGTGAATGCTTAAACACCTGGGGGGTGCTGACTCCTCTTTTCTGTCTTACTTTCTTTCATTGAGATGATCCCGGGTCTGGAAGACAATTCCCTGTCCACACTGATTTAGGTTTGGCACCTCTCACTGTTGCCTGTCCTGGGTCATGAAATGGCCAAACCACCACAAACTGTAGGAAAACCACAGGCTTCTGTCTTACTCTGTGGCACTGAGCAGAGCCTATCTTTCTTGCCGATTCACCATCTTAATTCTGTGGGTGGGGCTTCCCTGGTGGCGCAGTGGTTGAGA
>NC_041217.1:145427091-145443607 GCF_002837175.3 Physeter macrocephalus | reverse complement strand
TTCCACTATTATTGTGTTACTGTCAATTTCCTCTTTTATAGCTGTTAGCAGCTGCCTTATGTATTGAGGTGCTCCTATGTTGGGTGCGTATATATTTATAATTGTTATATCTTCTTCTTGGATTGATCCCTTGATCGTTATGTAGTGTCCTTCCTTGTTTCTTGTAACATTCCTTATTTCCTTATTTTAAAGTCTACTTTATCTGATATGAGGATTGCTACTCCAGCTTTCTTTTGATTTCCATTTTCATGGAATATCTTTTTCCTTACCTGCACTTTTAGTCTGTATGTGTCCCTAGGTCTGAAGTGGGTCTCCAGTAGAAAGCATATATGTGGGTCTTGTTTTTGTATCCATTCAACGAGCCTATATCTTTTGGTTGGAGGATTTAATCCTTTCACATTTAAGGTAATTATCGATATGTATGTTCCTATTACCATTTTCTTAATTGTTTTGGGTTTGTTTTTTACTTTTGCTGAGTGGTGCCTACTGCTGAGCCCTCTCTTTCTAGGCAGGTACAGTTATGTTGGAGCATGCACTTCCTCCAAGAAAGACATTAGTCATCGTTAACAGAAGCACTGACACCAAATCTAAGGGCCTCTCCACGATGACCAAGTGGCAATCATCTTTCTCTTACACTGTCACTGCTGATTAAGATTTCCTTTCATGAAAATTTAATTTGTCCTCTTTTCTTCAGCATTTTTTTAATTCCTGAAAAAATACTGTATTCAGGAAAGACTTCATATACAGCAAAAGAAGCTGCACCTATAATATAGCTAACAATATAAAGATTAGAAGATTCTCAGCTACCTATTTTATCTAATCCAACAGAAAAATACAAATTAATTCAATGACTAATAAACAACAGAGTGAAAACAATGATTCAGAAAGGAATCTTGCTTTAAGTGTCAATAAGCCTCAAAAGGTGACTGAAGCAAGACATCTGAATAAAGATTTCTTTAAATATTAAGTACATAATCCCAAACCTTTTTTAAAAAATATCATATTTCAGTAGTAGCCATCTTTCACTACATTTCATATTTGTATTCTCTCATTTCTTAAGAAGAAAGACAGGGGTATTCACACAGACATATCACCACAAACTTAAGAAAATATTTAAGCATCCATACACTCTGTGTGCATTAACCTGCTGGTTAGTTGAAAAAAAGAGTGAGATGGAATTTTCTGTTGCATTGGACAAATGAAAATTATTCGTGTGGTCATGCAGGGTAGTCCACGGCTGGATGATACTACAGACTTAAACTCTGGTTCTGTACAATATCATAGTGATAAACAAGATATCACAGCAATACGTTATTCAAGGAAGTTTGAAAAAACATTTACATTCCTGTTTTATTTCAATTTGTTTAAAGTGTTTAAAAATGTAAGCATGTGATAGTTTGCAGGATCCTGGTACAACCCAAACTCCCACTTCTATTTATAAATATTGTCTTCTCTTTATATTACTTACATTTTGTAACAAAAGAGAGATTGGTTTAAATTTTAAAAACAAAACAAAACAAAACATAAAAACCCAATCCTGGAGGCCCAGGTCTGAGCTCTGCCCTCACCGCCACCCTCCCCCAGGTGGGCGGGGCAAGCCTCCCTGACCAGGCGGGCGCTCAGGGGAGGTCAGCCACACTCAGGGACAGTCAGCGATCCAGAAGCCGCTGCGCCATGAGTGTCTCTGCGCTGAGCGCCCCCAGAGCCCTGGGCGGTGTCTCTGGGCTCCTGCCGGCGGCCTCCCTGCTCGGCCTGCTTCTGCTTCTGCTCAAGGCAGCGCAGCTCTACCTGCGCAGACAGTGGCTGCTCAAAGCCCTCCAGCAGTTCCCGTCTCCTCCTTCCCACTGGCTCTATGGGCACATGCAGGAGGTAGGATGGAGTGGGATGGGGAATGGGAGGGCAGGGAGGGCCGGGGCTCTCAGACCATGGTCCTGGTGAGCGAGCCCAAGGGACAAAGCCCTGTTGTGGGACGAGCACACGGCCTCACAGAAGGACCCAGCTTACCTCTCAGGTCTTGGCTCTTCATGGCAGTCCGGGGAGCTCCCTCCCGCCCAGGACCCCGTGCTGGTGTCCTCGGGTCTGTCAGACACTCCTTCCTTAGGGAGATCTGCAGGCTGTCCTAGCAGCCCTGCACTTTGAGGACAGTGGCTGTTCCTTCCTGAGTCTCCCCCATCTCCAGGCTGAGCAGCTTCAGCTGTTCTCATAGAACAGGCTTCTAGATGCTTCTGTGCCCCATCCCTCAATCCCATCCTCTCTGCCTGGCCCTGAGCTTGCCTGGGAGCACAGACATCAGTCTGATGGATGCTGCCCTGTGGGTTCACTGTCCGTGGAGATGACAGACAGGAATCTAGGAAGGTGTCAGGTCACAGGAAAAGAGACCCACTTTCTGGGTGGGGGCTTACCTCAGCTGTAGGGACAAACTGGCTCGGTTTGTTAAGACTGAGGAATTTTCCAGTCTCCTGATTTCAGTGCTTCAACCCTGACAAGTCGCTGGCACACATGAGCGAGGTTCCCAGGATGGTGCCAGGTAAGGGGAACTGACATTTGAGTTGCACCATCCACAGGGTGAGGTCGCCCGCCTGGTGTCCTCCCTCACTGGACCATGAGCTCTTGGAACCGAGCGTGAAATCCCCTCACCCCCAGCACCCTGCACAGAGCCAGCGCAGAGGGATGTCAGTCCACTGTGTGGAGGTACAGGAAGGAGGGAAGGAGCGGCTTGCAGGCTGGGGAGGGGCAGCACCTCCCACCCAGCACTGGCAGCACTAGCCTGGGTGCCGGGGGCCTCAGAGCAAAGTAGGGGCCACATGGAGAGCGGCTCATCAAGGGTTTGTGGACTGAACAAATGTTGGGAGAAAATCAGGGGTTGCAGAGAGCTGAGGCCTCCCTTTCTCTGCAGCGTGATTAGAGTAGACTGGAGGCAAAGACGGGAACCGGAAACAGCCCGAGCCCCACGTGGGCTGGCCCAGTACCTCTCCCCACTCCTTCCTAATCTCTTGCACCCCAGGTTACTCAGCGTCCTCCCCGCCTGCCTGGGCATTCTGGCCTCTGGGACTCTGCTCCCTTGTGCCCTCTACCTGGAATGATCTTGTCCCTCATATGTCTGTCTACCAAGGCCCAACCCCAAGCCACCTCCTCCAAGATGTCTTTCTGGGTCTCCCAGGAGCGGAGAAAACAACCCTTTTTCCCTTGGCTGTCCTTCTCATAAGGCAGTGCTAACTGGATTCAGCTAGTTTTGTCTGCAGTGTCATAGTTGTGAGCTCCTTCGGGGAGAGCCCGCCTCTGGTTCATCTTTGTAACCCGAGAGCATCTTGGTAAATGATGACTCAACGAATGAACACATGCATGACAAAGAGCTTTCTAGAGCTTTCTAACGTCCAGGTCTGAGTTAGCGCCCCTGCCCTAAACCTTCCCCAGAGGCTTGGTCTTCCCTCCATCACACATTCATGAGCCCTACGGTTGTCATGTCCTCAATCTCGCTGTCTCCTCCTGGAGCCTCCAAACAGACAAGCATCTACAGCCGCACCCTAATTCAGTGCTTTAATCCAGTTCCTGGCACATCGTAAATGCTCAGTAAATATGTGCTCAGTGAAGGAACCCGTCCTCCAGTAGGCAAGTTGCCTCAGAGCTGGTGAGTCCTGATGGTAGAAGGATGCAGGCAGAGATTAGATACCAATGTGGCAGGGGGATGCTTTGAGTTACACAGAAGCCATTGAATTAAAGACGAGGTGACTGCATGGAACATGCCTAGGACCAAATGTTGACAAGAAATCCAGAGGGGATAAAACGAAGCTGAATCTCCAAGGTTAAGGAGAGGCAGTTGCTCTGTGGCAAAGAGGAGGGGCACACCAGGTAGAGGAAAGAACCTGGGCAGAGGCCTAGAAGTGTGAGCAGGTGGGACCAGTGCAAGGCACACGGGCAGCAGCATCTTTGGGGGCAGAGCAGTGGGTCCTGTGGACTCGCCAGCCCGGCAGGAGGCAAGAATAGAGAGGGTAAAGCCAGAAAGCAAGGGCCTTTGTGGTCCACACTGAGGAGTTTCAAGAGATTCCTCTAGGCGGTGGGAAGTGCACACAAGTTTCTGGACACTGGTAAATGAAAATGGGATAAAATAATACACGTATCAAAACCTTAGTTCAATACCATTTTCATATATACATCCAGAAACTGTGTACGCACTCAATATGTAAAATAATATGATACACACACAATTTAGTATATAATATTTCTCACTTATTCATATACATCCGACACTCTTTCAAATTAACATTTATATGTATGCGGGGATACTACTGAAAATATATAACAACCAGTATGGCAAAATGAAATTAACATATAAATTTAATTTTTATAATATAATCTATTTTATTCTCTAAATAAACAAAATTATATGACAAAACTACTTACCAAGTGATACAAATTAGCATAAATTGCTCATGCAAATGTTGCACGAATGACTTCCAAAAGTTTTGTAAACCAGAGAGTCAATCCCTGATGGAAGTTTCTGTAGGCAGTTTGTAGCGGTGGCCCAGGGCTCTACCCAACAAGGGGACAGAATCTGGCCTTAGGACAAAGGTAGACAGGCAGCAAGGTCTGGATCAGAGCCCAGGTCATAAGAAATAGTTCAAAACTCCTAGTTCTGCTGATCGATCAAGAACGATCTCCCTGTACCCATCCTGCCCTTCACCCCCACTCCAGCGCTGGAACTCAGAGAAGGGTTTTATTGATTTATCTTTCCCTTGGTGACAGTTCCAAGAGGAGACTGAGCTGCGACCCCTACTGAAGAGGGTAGAGAAATACCCAAGTGCCTGTTCTCGCTGGCTGTGGGGGACGAAAGCCCTAGTGTTGATCTATGACCCTGACTACATGAAGGTGGTCCTAGGGAGATCAGGTGAGAAGGAAACCCACATCCCAGCAGGAGAAAATCTTCCCTCTTGGGAACATGCCTCTTCTGGAAGAAGAAACTGGCACTTCAGCCATCAATACCTGACTCCCTACCAGCCAGCCTTGCAGGCCACAAACCAGACTAGGGCCAACATTATTCACTTATAGTGAATGCTTAAACACCTGGGGGGTGCTGACTCCTCTTTTCTGTCTTACTTACTTTCATTGAGATGATCCCGGGTCTGGAAGACAGTTCCCTGTCCACACTGATTTAGGTTTGGCACCTCTCACTGTTGCCTGTCCTGGGTCATGAAATGGCCAAACCACCACAAACTGTAGGAAAACCACAGGCTTCTGTCTTACTCTGTGGCACTGAGCAGAGCCTATCTTTCTTGCCAATTCACCATCTTAATCCTGTGGGTGTTCTGCTGCTGGGACACTGAGTCTGCTTTCCTGGGCCCACAGTGACCATCAGGACAGAGAGAGTCAGGGATGGGAGGCAAGAGGGAGGTGGCTTGAGACAGACTGCCAGGTGACAAGCATCAGGAATGGGAGGTACCACAGCTGCTCTGGGGGCTGCCTGCCTTGTTTGGTGCCCTCCACTTTCCTTCCTTACCTTTCAGACCCAAAGTCTCATGATTCCTACAGATTGCTGATTCCCTGGATTGGTAAGTACATTTAAATACAACTGCAGTCCACCCACCAGTTAGGTTTACCAAGAGCTACCTCTTTGGTTAATGGAGAACAACGGGTACCAGGCGCCCTGTCACCATCTCATCTCTCAGTCAAGCCTCATTTCTCTCCTTGCAGTAAAACTCTCACCCTTTGTAATCGTGCTGAGAGCCCTCCTGAAGCTCAGCCTCTTCTTCATCACTTCTCAGACCTCTGCGGTATTCTCAGCCTGACTATTAATTCTTCTATCACCTGCCCCCCTACTCTTTTTCAACCTCTGTCTCACAGCTGTCAAAATCACATCCTATGGACCAGCCATTTTGGAAATTCACGTTCCTGAACTGTACTGGCCTTTCCTACCTTTGCCCATGATGTGCCTTCTCCTGACACCCTTGGTTCCTCCCAAGTTGTCCCCAGTTGTCCCTCTGATCCAGTCTCTCCGAACCACACACATACCCATCTGTGGCCCAGGGAATGGTTTGCTCGTGTTGGAGGGGCAGAAGTGGTTCCAGCACCGGCGGATGTTGACCCCAGCCTTCCACTACGACATCCTGAAGCCCTACGTGGGTCTCATGGCCGACTGTGTCCGAGTGATGCTGGTGAGTCCATCCATTGTCACCTGGACCCACTCACATCCAGCACTGTTGACAAAGTCCACTCTCAGACCCTTGTGTCCCTCAGACGTCCATCAGACACAGCCTCCAGAATGATGCATTCAGAACGTACTCTGAGACAGAGCTCACCAAAACTGGATGGGACAGAGGGGTGCCCAGGCAGTAGCTTGGATCCACAATTTGCTCCGAGGAAAGGGAAAGCAGGGACATAGGGTATTCAGGGTCCACTCTCCTCTCATCTCCACATCTTCACCACGAGGATTAGAGCAAGGGTCATTCCCCTGGACAGCGGTGCCAGCTGCCCCCGGATGCCCTGGACAATGGCAGCGTCAGTGGCAGAGTGAACATCCCAGGATGTCACTCAACTAGTCTCTGGCCTGGAGTCCAGGGCCTCTGCATGGAATTGAGCCACTCATGGGAGGAAATGAGACCAAGTCTACACTCACAGAGCCAGGTCTTGACAAACATCACCTCTGATCCAGACTGAGCACCAGCTGGTCTCAGTTAACAATGGATGAATGAAAGGAATCGCCCCTTCATAGGAGCCCAAAGAGAGTCCCTTAACCTTTTCCTTGCCTTGAAATATTTGCTTACTAGTGTTGGCCATCACCTGTCCAGTTCCGATCTCAGGACACAAAAGATTACCACTTTGTCCCTTGAGAAACAATGTTTTCTGCTCTGCCACAAGGTGATTATCAGCATAAATTGTTCCTAGAATTCAGAATTAATTCAGACTATTATGAGAGTATAATTAATTATATAATAAAAGATTCCGAGAAAATAGAAATCACATTACACACGTGTTACAGCTTCAAACTGCTAAAACACATCTGAAAGTGAGGAAATCTCATCCGAAGACTTAGAGAGACAGAGACGGAGCCTGGCCTTGTCAGCACAGGCCTTCTGGGGGAGCAGAGCAGGGTCAATGTTCCCCTCCCACTACAGGACAAGTGGGAGGAGCTCATCAGCCCAGACTCACATCTGGAGATCCTTGGACACGTCTCCTTGATGACCCTGGACACCATCATGAAGTGCGCCTTCAGCCACCAGGGCAGCATCCAGACAGACAGGTCAGTGACAACCTTTCAATGGCAGGATCCTAGTTCTCACCAGCTGGGGAGGACTTACCTGAGAGGCAGGTAGGGCAGCGTGGATGCTTATCAGAACAAAACACAACATTCTGCACAGAGCCATGGACCACAGTCAAATTCCACCCAGACCAACTTCGACTCAGTCACAGGTCCCTGATTCCTGCACAGGGAGAAACCTGGCCACTCAGGCCACTAGTAAAGGACTGAGGGTCTCCAGGGTTGTAAGGCAGAAATGACAAAGCCTCAGTGCTGCCTGTCCCCACTGGCTGAGGAATCCCCACCCGGAGCCCCACTCCTTCACCAGGTCAGAGGCTCCCTCCACTCCAGTCTCCTCTGCATCCTCTCCCTTCAGAAACATCCAGTCCTACATCCAGGCCATCAGGGACCTCGGCAATCTGACTTTTTCCCGGTTAAGAAATGCTTTCCACCAGAACGACATCATCTATAGACTGACCCCTGAAGGCCGCTGGAGCCACCGGGTCTGCCAGCTGGCCCATCAACACACAGGTTCTGCCCCTCCTTCTGGGCGGCTCCTCCCCTGGCCTTGACCCCTCAGGCAGAGCCCAGACTCCTGCTTCCCCTTCAGGGGCTGGCACACACCCACACTGGGTACTTCCTGGTGCAGGGATTGGGAACCGAGACGTCAGGGTGTCAGGTGAGGTGCAGGGAGATACATGTGTCACCACGTTGCTGACGGTGGAATGAGAGCCCCTCCCAGCAGCACTCAGGCAGAGCCTCCACAGGCCGTGCTATTGAGGGGATTCCCGACCTGGATCAGACGATGCTGGAGCTCTCTGCCCTGACATGTGCACCCATTCCCACCCTCGTCCTCATCCACCTGGTACCCAGATCGGGCCTGAGGGGAAGATGGGGCTATGGTGGGCGCTGCATCTGGTTCCCCAGAGCCCTCAGCTCTGTTTGGAGACCACTATTCTGGGACAGATGGAGTGATCAAGCTGAGGAAGGCTCACCTGCAGAAGGAGGGAGAGCTGGAGAAGGTGAGGAGCAAGAGGCACTTGGATTTCCTGGACATCCTCCTCTTTGCCAGAGTGAGTGTGGGCAGGAGAGGCCTGAGGCTTTGCCCAGAGGCACAGAGGAAGGGCAAACCCTGCACTTTCCCTGCCTCCGCAGATGGAGAATGGGAGCAGCTTGTCTGACAGGGACCTCCGTGCCGAAGTGGATACGTTCATGTTCGAGGGTCACGACACCACAGCCACTGGCATCTCCTGGACCCTCTATGCTCTGGCCTCCCACCCTGAGCATCAGCAGAGGTGCCGGGAAGAGATCCAGAGCCTCCTGGGGGATGGCGCCTCCATCACCTGGTGAGTGCCCAACCGGTGGGAGAACCTTGTCCCTCTGCGAGTGGAGGACCGCTGGTTGCCTGCCCTTAGATGGGCTTCCTTTCAGGGACCACCTGGACATGATGCCCTACACCACCATGTGCATCAAGGAGGCACTGCGACTCTATCCACCAGTGTCATTCGTTAGCAGAGATCTGAGCAAGCCCATCACCTTCCCTGATGGACGCTCCTTACCTGCAGGTATGAGCTTCACCACACCCACTAAACTAAGCACTCTGCAAGACCACATGCGAGATCAGAAATACACATGTGCTTTCCAGCTCTGGGATGCTCTGTCGGTTGTTTCCACCTCAAGATAATTAATATTTACTCTGCAGTTTGGACGTTTTGTAAAATGCCTGACACAGAACTTGAACCAATGAAAGCTCAATAAGCAAATGCTAGCCCTTGTTGTGGTCTTGTAATGGAGCCCTAAAATTCTAATTCCTTGAGATGTGAAGGCTTAAGAGAAAAGCAGAAAGAAGTAGGGGGAGATGTGGTTCTTTCATATGGGGTCTAAGTAAATGAGGGAGCTCAAGGAATCCACTGTCATGGGTCTGAGATTCCAGTCTCTGAGGAGCCCTCAGGTGGATGGCCGAGAGCAGCTGATGCTCAGGTCTGAGAGCCCTGCCATGGTTGGAAGCTACCCAATGGCTCTCTGCCCAATGTCTCTGAATCCTAGCCCTGCCACCTCCTCTCTGTGAGATCACAGGCATGTCCCTTAACCTCTTGAAGGCTCAGGTGCCTCATCTGCACATGGGGATAGGAGTGCCTTCCTTGAGGGCTGCTGTGAGGATTAAATGAGTTAATGCACATTCCCCAAGGGCTCATGATGGCACCTGATAAATGTGAGTTTTCATGTGAGGTGATCCTAATAGCAAGCCTCCAACTCTTTCCTTCTCAATCCTGGGCATGGTTACCTACTCCTAATCTGTGCTCATGTGCTTTGTCACCTCCAGCCCACCTCTCTTGCAAGAGCATCATTTCATTCAGAGTGATGGAGGGTAGCTCTCATGGTGGCTCCCAGGCCTTTTGTGCACATTGCCCCTGTTGCCATGGGTACCATCAGTCTTCTCTCTCTCCTCCCTGCCCCACAGGAATCCCGCTCTCCCTCTCCTTTTATGGGCTTCACCACAACCCGAGGGTGTGGCCGAACCCAGAGGTATGATGGAGGAGGGGATGGGATGCTCTCTCCAGACCAGCACCTCCCCTGCTCCTCCTCGGGGATTCTTGTCCCCTGGTGGATTGGTGCAAGGAGATTGACCCCACCTGCCCTGGCCCCGGTGCTCTCTCTGCAGGTGTTTGACCCATCCCGGTTTGCACCAGGTTCTGCTCGACACAGCCATGCTTTCCTGCCCTTCTCAGGAGGATCCAGGTGAGGCCTTCTGTACCTGGGGCAGCCAGGTGTCACTGGGTGCTACCTGATGTGTGTGACTGTCTACATTCATATGTGGTGTAGACAGTTATGTCCCTGTATGTTGGCATGTTGAGAAGAGGCGTGTATTCCCATGTACAAGAAGGCCTTCAGGGCACGCCACGGAGACCTTGACCTCCTGACTTCCGCAATGACCAGCCACATTTCCATGGCCATGGCCGCTCCAAAGTATTCCAGGGTTTTCCTCATTTTAGGTGTATGACTTTTCAGCATTAGAATTTTCCATGAAACTTAAACTTCAGATGTTTGCTTTTCCCAATTATCAGTCATCTTAGAAGGTGGTTTTCTCTCTTGGCACATTTCTAATCCAGCCCCCTGTCTTTTTTATTTAATTCACCAATCCACCTCTCACTGTATCAGCAGTCGTGTTTTCATGGATTTGGATTTCCAGATGCCTTCCTTGTCCTGAGGCTTCAAACTATGTATGTGATCAGTTACAGTTGCCATTTGAAGAAAGCCTTGTGTGTCTCCTCTATTTCTGTAGTTGAACCCAACAAAGTTGTGACAGCGTATTAATATACACATGACACCTTTTCTAGTTGCCAAAATTCTATATATGTAGCGGGGACTATGTACCATAGTCCCAAAATCTAGAGTCTAATTTTGGCAAAAAAGGATGAAATTGAAGGCAATCAAGTGCTTTTGAGAGAAAATTCACTATTTTGTGTTTGACACATGCATTTGAGAACTTCCTGCCGTGTAAAATATAAAGCACACATGAAATAGCTGTTAAGCTGGATGATACACTCCAAAATGACTGCTGTGAAAATCTTCAGCGGCTACAGATCTCCCCCGAAATAGTCACTTCCATAACTTTGGAACTACTTAGTAATCCAAGTTTTTTCTGAGCCTATAATTTTCTGAAATTTTCGGTTGGTGAATCAGCCTTCACAGAACAGGCTTGACGCAACACGTTCCCGGAATTTGCTCTAGGATTTGGTCTGTACCAGGGTCCTGTTCTTCCTTGTAGACATTGGCTGCAGGTCATGCGGCTGCCACCAGAGGACAGGGGGTACCTGGCAACTCAATTCCTAGGTCAGAATTAATATTTAATTTTACTCCAGTCCTTTTTTTTTCAATTCAATTAACTTTGTTCAAATAGAAAGCTATTTATTAAGCCTGCCTCTGTGTGCCAAACCATATATTACAAGATGGGAACACAGAGACGAAAGGAACTTTCCTTGCTCCAGGAGTTCACAGTCAAGAAACAACTACCGCTATTCAAGACAGACATGCGACGTTTCCATAGTGTAGTGGTCTGTATGTTTGCCTTACAAGACAGACATCATGCATTCATTCACTGAGCAGATTGTGGAATGTTCCATGTTTCTGGCACTGTCCTGGTCACGGGACGGTGATGTGTCCTTGAGTTAACACTAAAGGTGCTTGGGGATGTGGGAGAAAGAGGTGCAGGCGGCAGAGGCGGGAGGCCAGGCGGTCACTAGACTGAGTCTTGAGCATGTGGCCGGCAGAGGTGGGGGGAGGGAACCTCAACAGGAGCAGAATGAGGAAGAGGAGCTGGACAGGTGTGAGGGGAGTGAGGAGCCACCCAGAGAGCGCTGTGATGCCAGCTGAGGCCCTGCGACGTGTCTTCCCTGTGATGGAGGGCACAGCAGGCCCCGAGCTGCCGTGGCTGCAGTAGAGGGAGGGGAGGCAAGGAGACTGAAAAGGCCAGTGAGGAGCCCACGGGATGGGAGGAGGGGCCTTGCTGGAGTAGAATGGGAAGGCTCCAGGGGCGGGTTGACTGAGGGGCTGAGGGGAGACAGGAGGCCGGAGCATTAACTGGGAGGCAAGTGGTCCAGCAGGTCGAGGGTCGCTTGGGCGGCACGTTCAGTGTGACCTGTAAGGAAGGGATTGGGGCTGGGCCACATGGAGGAGAGCCCTGAATGCCCTGGGCCCGGCAGGGGTTAGAAGCCTCTGCTCACTTCCTTTTCCCTCCCTGACCCAGGAACTGCATCGGGAAGCAGTTTGCCATGAATGAGATGAAGGTGGCCGTGGCCCTGACCTTGCTTCGCTTTGAGCTGGCACCCGATCCCTCCAGGGTCCCTGTTCCCATTCCGAGAGTTGTGCTGAAGTCCAAGAATGGGATCCACTTGCAGCTCAGGAAGCTCCTGTAATCCTTGGGGACAAGGATGAGCTCTGAGGGCCCCTGCCTACCATCCTGTCTCGCTGTCACTCTCTCCTGTCCTTGCCTCTGTGCCCACTTCCTGCTTCTATCTGCCCACCTGCCGGCTTACCTCATCTCCTGCCTCCTGCCCATCAGACGTTCTGCCCTCCTCCTCTCACCTTTCTCCAGGCTCCCTATCTGCTTATCTCTCCATCTGTCTCTGACCCACCTGTGTCTCTGACTGATCACCTAAACCCTGATCGCCTGCACTCCTTCAGTCTGTCTATACTCTCCCTGTCTTTCTCCCCTTCTGCCTGCCTGTCTGTCCCTGAATTCACTTCCTTTTGCTGATAAAATAATTGGCCACAGCCTTTTGGACTTAGAACAACACAGAGTTATTTTCTGACAGCTCTGAAGTCAGAAGTCGGAAATGGGTTTCCCTGGACACAGTCAAGATGTTGGCAGGGACCTAGGAGAGGATCCCTCTCTTTGCCTTTTCCCACATCTAGAACTGCCATCCTTGCGTTCCTTGGCTCCTGGGCCCTCCTCCATATTCAAATCCATCAGCTTCTTCAAATGTTCCCCTGTTTCTATCCTCACATCGCCTTCTCTTTCATAAGGCCCTTTGTGATTACACAGGCCCACTCAGATAAAACAGGCTTGCTCTGAGTTCTGGGGATTAGGAGGAGAACACCTTGGGCAGCCTTACTGTAGCTGCTAAGTCCTGTGTGACTACCATCGCCTTGGGCCCCCGATCACTCTCCTGTGTTACGGGTCTACCCGTTTGTCACTCACCTGGCTTCCCCCTCTTTCCCACTCCCTGGATAAATTCACAATGTCATATGGAGTGTGTGTGTGTCTTCCCTTGAAAGGAGCTGGATGGAATGGAAGAGCGAGAGAAGGGGAGGGAAGGCAGAGGAGACGAGGAGGGGACATGACCCCTGGTCTGTGGGCCCAGAACCCCAGCAGGACAAGCGTGTCCCAGCGCCCCTGCAGCCTCACACTCTGAGGTCCCTCACGCCACACAACCCACCTGTCACCCGAGGCTCCCACGGCAGGTGAGTCAGGAGAAAGGGCTCGTCTCCAAAGGCTCAGAGGGAAGAAGCTCACCCCGGGCACCTGTCGGGGAAGGAGCCTCCCAGCTATTGTGTGGTAGCTTCCTCAACTACATCTTTAGAGGGGCACAGCTGAGACAGGCTGGGCCTGGGACCCTTTGCTGCAGCACTACAATGCTTGCACCTGGTCACACCTCTCTTCGACCAACAAAATTCAAAGAAAGTGTATGGGACTAAAAATAACTATGTCCATGAGCAGTTGGGGCAAATTCTGAACAAAACATACAAAGAGACCAAAAAACCCAACTGTCACTTTTTTTTCTTTTTTCATCTTTATTGGAGTATAATTGCTTTACAGTGGTGTGTTAGTTTCTGCTGTACAACAAAGTGAATCAGTTATATGTATACATATGTCCTCATATCCCCTCCCTCTTGAGCCTCCCTCCCACCCTCCCTATCCCACTCCTCTAGGTCATCGCAAAGCACCGAGCCGATCTCCCTGTGCTGTGCTGCTGCTTCCCACCAGCCAACTATTTTATACATTATACATTTGGTAGTGTATATATGTCGAGGCTACTCTCACTTCACCCCAGCTTCCCCCTCCCGACCCCGTGTCCTCAAGTCCATTCTCTATGCCTACCTCTTTATTCCTGCCCTGCAACTAGGTTCATCAGTACCATTTTTTTTTAGGTTCCATATATATGTGTTAGCATACGGTATTTATTTTTCTCTTTCTGACTTATTTCACTCTGTATGACAGACTCTAGGTCCATCCACCTCACTACAATTAACTCAGTTTCATTCCTTTTTATGGCTGAGTAATATTCCATTGTATATGTGTGCCACATCTTCTTTATCCATTCATCTGTCGATGGGCATTTAGGTTGGTTCCATGTCCGGGCTATCGTAAATAGAGCTGCGATGAACATTGTGGTACATGTCTCTTTTTGAATTATGGTTTTCTCAGGGTATATGCTCAGTAGTGGGATGCTGGGTCATACGGTAGTTCTATTTGTAGTTTTTTAAGGAGCCTCCATACTGTTCTCCATAGTGGCTGTATCAATTTACATTCCCACCAACAGTGCAGGAGGGTTCCCTTTCCACCACAGCCTTTCCAACATTTATTGTTTCTAGATTCTTTGATAATGGCCATTCTGACCAGTGTGAGGTGATACCTCATTGTAGTTTTGATTTGCATTTCTCTAATAATCAGTGATTTGAGCATCTTTTCATGTGTCTCTTGGCCATGCGTATGTCTTCCTTGGTGAAATGTCTGTTTAGGTCTTCCGCCCATGTTTTAACTGGATTGTTTGGTTTTTTGATATTGAGCTCCATGAGCTGTTTGTATATTTTGGAGATTAATCGTTTGTTTGTTGTTTCATTTGCAAATATTTTCTCTCATTCTGAGGGTTGTCTTTTTGTCTTGTTTATGGTTTCCTTTGCTGTGCAAAAGTTTTTAAGTTTCATTAAGTCCCATTTGTTTATTTTTGGTTTTATTTCCGTTACTCTAGGAGGTGGGTCAGAAAAGATCTTGCTGTGGTTTATGTCAAAGAGTGTTTTTCCTATGTTTTCCTCTAAGAGTTTGATAGTGTCTGGTCTTACATTTAAGTCTTTAATCCATTTGGAGTTTATTTTTGTGTATGGTGTTAGGGAGTGTGCTAATTTCATTCTTTTACATGTAGCTGTCCAGTTTTCCCAGCACCACTTATTGCCCACCCCTTAGGTGGTGTCGTGTGCAGGGGGCATGGGCAGCACCCCGCTTTTGCTTCTGACCCCCAACTGCCACTTTTGAAGAATCTGGAGCAAAAACAGGGTGTCAGGAGCAAAAGCAGGGTACCGTGCATGCCCCCTGCACACGACACCACCTAAGGGGCGGGCAGACCACCTAAGCCACCCTCTGGCCTGACCCCTGGACACACCCCTACCCTCACCCCATATAAGAAACAAGCTTGCCCCCCTTCGGGGAGCGAGCAAGCAAGGGAACCTGTTGTTTGTTCTCCCTCCCCCACTGCAGCAGGGGCCCCAATAAAGCCTTGGCTGCATTTCTTGTCTGGCCTCTAGTCAATTTCTATTGCTTAAGGAGGCCAAGAGCCCTGGTCGGTTACATATTTTGTGTTGCTCAACGTTGGGCCCTTGTGCCTGTCTGGGAAGTGGATCTGGGCACCTCTGGGACCACCGAACGCAGCTTCACAGTGGGTGACAAGCGGTCACCTGAGCCTCTTGTTTCAGTGTCACCACGTTTGGTAAGTCTGCCTTCCTGGCCCCTGGGGAGCTTCAGTGCCCTGATTCAGGCAACACTTTCCCCCTTCCCTTAGTCCTTTTTCCCTCACCATTTTCCCTTTCCCCTTAGTCCCTTTCCCTCTCCTGAAATCTCTCTACTTCTCTCTCTGTCCTCTCCTCCTTCTGTCCTGTCCTTCCGAGAGAGAGGACGTCAGGCAGCCACAGCATCACTCCTCTCAGCTTGTGAGACCTGCTCCCCCTGGCCGGCAACGGCTCACCTTGACGGGTGCCAGGCAGAGGTGGGAGAGGCTCGCCTCGCCCCGTGCAGACCGTGGTCTAGAGGGCTCTCCCTGACCAGAGATTTATGAGAGTGATAGATGTTCAAACCTCATATCGTGGAATGGCTGGAAGCCCTATCATCCCAATATTCTCACCTTTATGTTCCTACCGCCAAGAAAAGTCCCACTGGGAACGGGCTGAAGGGGCAGATTTCTATATACTGGTGTACGTGTGGGTGAGAGTCCCACAGACAACATACAACTGGCTGGTTTCCGGGCTTAATCACCCCAGTGGGCTCCTTCCTTCACTGGCCCTTTCTGGAAGAGCGCCGTTTGGTGCCTGAACAGACACCCGCGGGGGCAGGTTGAAAGGGCAATCTCTCTCTTTCTGTCTCTTTCTCTTTTTCTGACATTCTTTTCTGGCCCTCCTCCCTTTCCCTCTCCCTTGGTCCTCACCCCTACACTCTGTCCCCTTTATCCTGAAACTTCCTGTTTGTGTCTTTAAGTTTCATGATCGGCATCTTTGTTTGTGATGCAGTTTTGTCTGTGCAACCGCTCCTGCAAGCCTCTGCTGCCATTGCGCCACGGCGGAGCACTTAAGCCTTGAAATACAAACACAGCCCACGTAGCCTGAGACTCCAGCCTTGGGTTACTTAGTGGGATTTTTATTTCTGTGTCTTTATTCCCGTCTTACCCCTAGGTTCTTCATGACATTTTATTTTTGGATTCCATATAAATATGTTAGCATACGGTATTTGTCATTCTCTTTCTGACTTACTTCACTCTGTATGACAGACTCTAGGTCCAGCCACCTCACTACAAATAA
>NC_041217.1:145402478-145426294 GCF_002837175.3 Physeter macrocephalus | reverse complement strand
TTTACAATGGTGTGTTAGTTTCTGCTTTACAACAAAGTGAATCAGTTATACATATACATATGTTCCCATATCTCTTCCCTCTTGTGTCTCCCTCCCTCCCACCCTCCCTATCCCACCCCTCTAGGTGGTCACAAAGCACAGAGCTGATCTCCCTGTGCTATGCGGCTGCTTCCCACTAGCTATCTATTTTACATTTGGTAGTGTATATATGTCCATGCCACTCTCTCACTTTGTCCCAGCTTACCCTTCCCCCTCACCGTGTCCTCAAGTCCATTCTCTACATCTGTGTCTTTATTCCTGTCTTGCCCCTAGGTTCTTCAGAACCTTTTTTATTTTTAGATTCCATATATATGTGTTAGCATATGGTATTTTTTTTATCCTTCTGACTTACTTCACTCTGTATGACAGACTCCAGGTCCATCCACCTCACTACAAATAACTCAGTTTCGTTTCTTTTTATGGCTGAGTAATATTCCATTGTATATATGTGCCACATCTTCTTTATCCATTCATCTGTTGCTGGACACTTAGGTTGCCTCCATTCTGGCTACTGTAAATAGTTCTGCTCATTTTTGAATTGGGTTGTGGGTTTTATTGTTATTGAGTTGTACGAGCTGTTTGTATATTTTGGAAATTAAGCCCTCATTGGTCACATCATTTGCAAGTATTTTCTCCCAATTCATAGGTTGTCTTTTCGTTTTGTTTATGGTTTCCTTTACTGTGCAAAAGCTTATAAGTTTGATTAGGTCCAATTTGTTTATTTTTGCTTTTATTTTTATTGTCAAGGGATACTGAGCTAAGAAAACATTGCTACGGTTTTTGTGAGAGCATGTTTTGCCTATGTTCTCTTCCAGGAATTTTATGGTATCATGTCTTATATTTAAGTCTTTAAGCCATTTTGAGTTTATTTTTGTGTATGGTGTGAGGGAGTGTTCTAACTTCATTGATTTACATGTGGCTGTCCAACTTTCCCAGCACCACTTGCTGAAGAGACTGTCTTTTCTCCATTGTATAGTCTGGCCTCCTTTGTCAAAGATTAATTGACCTTAGGTGTGAGAGTTTATAAGATTTACCATCTTAACCATTTTCAAGTGTACAGCCATGGTATTAAATACCTTCACATTGCTGTGTAACCATTACCACCATCCATCCCATAACCTTTCATCTTGTAAATCTGAAATTCTACATCCATTAAACATTAACTCCCCATTTCTGCCTTTCCCCAGCCCCTGGCAACTACCATTATATTTCCTGTCTTTATGATTTCCGCTGCCCTAAATACCTCATACAAGTGAAATCATAATGTATTTGTATTTTTGTGACTGGTTTATTTTACTTAGCATAATGTCCTCAAGGTTTATCCATGTGGTAGCAACTGTCAGAATTTCCTTGCTTTTTAAGGCTGACTAATATCCCATTGTATGTATATACCACAGTTTGCTTATCCCTTCATCCACAGATGGACCCTTAGGTTGCTTCTATTGTGAATAATGTTGCAATGAACATGGGTATACAAATACCTCTTCTAGACTCTGAGTAGATATGTCTCAGGGCAAGACGCTTATATATGAGAGAGGAAAGAAAAAACAAAACCTTCCAGTCACACGTGTGAAAATTGGCTCATGTTCACATTTATCTTTTCCTTATCCACTTTGGGTAAAGAAAAAAATCGTTTCCAGTTACAGAAGTGGAATAAGGCTGGGCTTTCAATACAATGGCTAACTGCCTACCTTTCCTCCGTCTTCCCTCTGTGCTTTCGCTAGAGAACAGCTTAGCCAGACACCCTTCCCCACATTGTGCGGCGAGGAATGTTTCCACCTCGACCCGCCCTCCCCAATCCTGTCCCGTGCTCTCAACAGACGCATGACCTCTCCAGATGGATTCTCCTGACCTGCAGGTCCTGAGACGTCTTAACACACTCATGTCTCTAACTGACATTTGTCCTTAGAATCTGTGGTGCCTCGGGCCACAGGAGTTTTTATTTCTCAGAAAGAGAGAAAAAGGAGAGAGCTCTCAGAACCCCCAAACTGGCACTGGATTGTCAAGGTGCAAAGGTGCAAAATCCTCAGAATTCCGTCACACAGACTGAGGGGTGGACCAGGGGGACTTAATGAAGCATCATGGCTTCAGTGTTGAACCTTGACAGACTAGGAGATTTGTAAAGATGAAAGAGGTAGCATCAGAGGCAGATTGAAGAACAGACATGAAGCTGCAGGCAGCCTGCCTTCTCCCCTCCCTATATGCACCCGCCAGCGTGTCACTAGAGCAGCTCCTACAACCCACCAGTCTCCAGGAGCTACAGAGGGAAGCTATGGGACTACACCTGGAGCCCTGGCATAGCCAGATCACAGAGCTCTCAAAGGCCCAGCTAGTGTTCAGCCTTTCTTGATCAAGCAAGAGCCTGATATATAAGACATCCCAGATGGGTGGCATGATTATAGTTCATTTTTTAGAAAAATGAATCTGCTGGTGGAATGCAAGACAGAATGGAAAAGATGATGTTACAGACATATAAAGGAATAGGCCAAAATTTATCTTTGACTATGTTGCGTGTTTTTCTACAGCTTTCTCTAATCTTAATCCTCTTTCAAGTGCTGGCTTTGATTTGGGCAGCTGTAGTAGTCCAGTTAAACTGTAGCAGTATTTTACTGCAGCTGTGCTACTCTAGTTGCCCAACAGCAATTAATTGTTTCCTGCAAAATCAGCTTTACTTCTGTAATAAAAAAGCAAACAGTTATATAGCACTTTCTAGGTGGTAAGCATTGTTCTATATGTTTTTCATGTATTAACTCATTTACTCCTCTCAACAGTTCTGCCATGAAGGTCATAGTATTATGTACATTTTAGAGAAGCTGAGGCACAAAGAGGTGAAATTTTACCACTGGTAAATGGTGGAGCCAGGATTTGAACCCAAGTAGTTAAACTCCAGGGTCTGTGCTCTTAACCACCATATTGAAGCAATAACTCCAGTTTTCTCTGAGATCTCTCCCATTACTTGTTCATGAGGATCTGCGCTATTACCTTGTATACAGAAGTTTCCCCTTTTTATTTCAGCGCAATGGTATTTTTCACACACTATTCATTATAATGTTTATTACCTACATAATATTCCATGGGCCTAGTTGCTCAAACTAGACATCTCAGAGTCAACTTTTACTCTCTTTTTCCCTATCTTTCTATTTCAATTATACCTACATCTGGTCGGTGTTTTAGCTTTTCCAGCATCATAAAATGATTTATTGCTGCCTTCCAACTGGAGAAAATGCTTTTCTCTACCTCTATTCTAGATCCCCTAAGGCCCATAATCCATGCAATTTTACCATCCCTATGCTCACACAAAAGCTACACGTACAAAATACGGGAATCAACATGTCTTTTAATTTTTCCCATCCAGGCGCTTTCTGTTTCATTTTCCTTTTACTTTCTTGTCACTTTCTTTTTACTACTCTGGGTAACTTCGCTTCAGGTCAATCTTTCGAGCTCCTGATGGATTGGGGCTGAAGAACTGTACTTACGCACAACGCCCGGACTTCCAGCCAGGGATCTCTCCATTTGAGCCGCCTCCACATCTCCCCAGGGACCCTATCAATGGCCACTACACTCAGACCCCCAGCCTGGGCACACTCCCCTATACACACAGGAAAAGGGGGTTGCTGGTACAGAGGGCGCATCCCTCTGCCATCTGGTGGCTGTTCAGGATATTGCAAGGAATAGGGAGAAAGGATAAAAGGATAGAAGAGACGTCCGGCAAAAAGAAAGTGCTGTACTTCGTGAACAGCCCTTTAGAAAGTGTTTGGCCTCAAGGCAAACCAAAATCTTCCCCCACCCCCACTGTCTACAGTGAACTGATTGAATGTAAACTGGATTCAGCTCTTAAGGAAACCGCTAGTGAGCACGTACCTTACAAGAGCCCCAGAAATGCTCATATTCTTTGATGGAGACATCCCCCTCCTGGGAGTTTGTTCTAAGGAAGGGCCATTGCTTCAGTGGTTTGATGGGAGAGGCACAATGACTACGGTCATCCAGGCAGAGGCAGTATAAGAGTGCAGAGATCCAGCAACCAGACCTTCTGCCGAACCCCAGCCAGTGTTGGGACATCAAGAACTGGGGTGAAGAAAAGGAAGCCCAGGAGGGCCTCATTCAGGAGGACAGTGGGGCTTTCAGGGACAGGGAGGCTGAGCCTGTGCTTTCCAGGCAAATGGGAGCCCACTGGGCTCTGCTGAACCATCAATTAAGCCTAGGCCAACCAAGCCCAGCCAGCTTGCAGATTAATTCCAGACCATACTTGGTAAAGAAGGACCTTTGGGACGAGGTAAAACCATTTTTAAAAATTAATTAATTAGTTAATTTATTTATTATTTGGCTGTGTTGGGTCTTAGTTGCAACACACGGGATCTTCGTTGTAGCACACGGGATCTTTCATTGCGGCGTGTGGTCCTCTAGAGCACGCCAGCTCAGTAGTTGTGGCGCACAGGCTTAGCTGCCCTGCGGCATGTAGGATCTTAGTTCCCCGACCAAGGATCGAACCTGCGTCCCCTGCACTGGAAGGTGGATTCTTAACCACTGGACCACCAGGGAAGTCCCGGTAAAACCATTTTTAATACCCACAACTGGGACAGGAGAAAGGTGTAAGCACAAGTGGGCAATAGCTGGTGGGCGATGAGAATGAGCCATGGTTGGTAGGTGTCTGTGCATGCTGGCCCTGGGGCTACAGCATGCCAGATCTTATGCTAGGGCTTTACACCAGACTCTCCACAAACACAACATAGAGCCTCTTTTTGATGTCCATTTAAGGAAAAGAAAACTGAGAAGTTAACTGATTTGCCCAAGATCATGCAAATTATTTAAGTCGTTGAGCTGGGACTGGCTGACATATTCATTCATCCGACAAACACTGAGCACTTGTTCTATGCAGGGACTCTGCCAGGTGTCCTGGAGATGTCCTGCCCTCCAGGAGCTCTCAGACATAGAACATAGCCCCTTGGTGAGCATGGAGTGGGAAAGATGTATCAGAAAGCTGTCTTGAAGGAGGTGAGGCTGGCAAAAGGGAAAACATCAGCCTGGAACATGAACAAATAGGCACTGAGATGTGAAACGTTGTGGGAGGGGAGGAAGGCGAGCTTGGCGTGGGAAATCACAGAGAGCCAGCAGTGTGGCCATCTAGTGGCTGCTTAAGACATTGCAGGAAAAACAGGAAGGGAAATTCAGATGTCTGTTGCTAACACTTATTGAGCATTTATTTACTCTATGCTTCCTGTACATACATTAATTCATTTACTCTTCACTGCAGCCCAATAATATGGGCATCATTTTACCCCTAATTTTCGGATTCAGGCGCTGAGGTGCCTTTATTACTAACTTGCCCAATGTCACACTAATATAAAGTTGACAGGGTAGGATTTGCCCAGGGAGGTCTGGCTTCAAGCCCAGGCCTGCAGCCACTAAGCTACACCTGCCGGGAGGAGGGAGGCTCACATCCCAGGTGTGAAGGGATGGGTCCTGGTTGACTCTGTGTTTGGAGAAGTTCTCTCTAGTGACCATGTGGAGGACAGTTTGAGCATGCAACGAGAGTGAAAACAAGGAGGAGAGCGAGGGTAGCTGCAAACATCCAGGCAAGCCGCAGACCTGAAGCAGGGGAGGTGGGGTGGCATGAGGGAGGGGAATTCAGGGTGCGTCCCGCCTCTGGCCTGGGTGGATGAGTGGTGGTGCCACTAACAGCACAGGGGACTCAGGTGGGTCAGAGATCAGGAATTCCACCTTGGCCTGAGGTGCCCGTGAAGTTGTGCAGGAGGCACCTGGGTCCTGGAGGGGACAGGGCTGAAGGTGCTGATTCGGAAGCTGATATTTCATGCGAAGTGATGTAAATGAATGGAGTGGATAAGGTCCCTGTATCATTCATTCAACCACCATTGACCGGGGACCGCCTGTATTCTGGACCTGCGCTGGATACTCGGACATCACGACAAAGCAGACAGTTGTGGTCTCCGCCTCATGGAGATCAGCGTTCACAACCTTGTTCAGAGAGCAACGCCCTGACCAACATGAGGCTGTGAGTCCAGGGGCCTCTGGGAGCCTGGTGAGCTGAGGGCGGTTGGTCAGGAAGAACTCCCCAGAGAAAACGGCCACCATCCTATTATGCTGAGAGCAGAAGTATCAGACAGGCCACCGTATCTTGCAACAAGAAGACGGGACTCTGGTGCTCCTGGTGAGAGCGGTCTCGGCAACTTGTTGGGGGTGGAAGACTTGGACGAACTAGTGGAAAGGATGGAGGCATTAGCAGCCGAGCAGACCACTCCACTTAGATGCTGCGAGGACCCCTCTCAGACACTTTCCCACATGCTTCTTTCCAAAGGGACTGGGAGCACTGCAGTGGCAAACACTCTGCTTGCCTCTTCAGCTCTCCGTTTCTCTCTCTCTGTCTCTCTTTCTCTCTCTCACAAACACACACACACAGAACCCTGCGTTGGGGTAGAATTAGACCAGGTCCAGTGCCACTACCGGGCTGCGTGACCTTGGGCAAGTCACCTCCCTCTCTGAGTCTGCAATTTTTCCTCAAGAAAATAGGGTCAGAATGAGTCTCCAAACAGAAGACAACCTACACACCATATAGTAGCCGTCAGCTTCATCGTGCAAACGACCACCACCATTACCACAACCATCACTGCGTTTGGGTTTGAGGGAAGGCCCTTCCCGGTCTCTTTTTCCAACTTCTTAGCTCTTGGCACCTGGAAGATTCTTCCATTGGCTTCTTCCCATCCCTCTCTCTCCCTTTCCCCTCTGCTCCCCGGAGCTCCCTCTCCTCCCTCACCACTCCCCCACTTTGCCAGCACCCATCCTCACCACCACCCCCATCCCATACCCCCAGCTCACAGCCAGGACCAGTCAGGAGCCCGGTTATTCATTTGCAAAGTCCATGTACAGAACTGTAATAGCCTCAGCAATGCAGAACGAACTAGCCCCATTACGTTGGTGCCTCCAGAGGTCCAGGGGAGCAGCTGTGCTCAGCATGTTCTGTACCCATCAGCCACGCAGAGCGTCTAGCCTGCCTCTCACCCGGACTTGTTACATGACCTTGGGCAGGTGCCATCCCTTCCTTGGGCTTCAGATTCTACAGTGCAATATTAGTAAACTGGGCTAAATGATTCTAAGGATTTTGCTAGCTCTGACACAGTATGGTCTTGCATCCAACCGAGTTCATCCTGTAATAATAACAATAATAATAAAAAACAAAAGCTAACAATTATTGTGTGCACTAACTGTATATCTGGCACTATTCTATATGTTTTGTGTGCACTGTTTATTTGAATCTTCACAACACCTCTTATTAAATAGACACCATGAATAAGGACTTACTGTATAGCACAGGGAACTCTACTCAATTCTCTGTAATGGCCTATATGGGAAAAGAATCTAAAAAAAGAGTGGATAGGGGACTTCCCTGGTGGTCCAGTGGTTAAGACTCCATGCTTCCAATGCAGGGGGCATGGGTTCAGTCCCTGGTCAGGGAACTAAGATCCCACATGCCACGCAGTATGGCCAAAAAATAAAAATAAATAAAATAACAATAATAATAAACTAATTTTTTAAAATAAAAAAATTGAAAAGAGTGGATATATGTATATGTATAACAGATTCATTTTGTTGTACATCTGAAACTAACACAACATTGTAAATCAACTATACCCCAATAAAAATTATAAAATTAAAAAAAAGAAAACAGCGGAAAGTGGATAACACCATGCTGATACGTTAGAACTGCAAAATGAATAAATAAATAAAATTATGAGTGCATTTTCTCATTAAAATAAATAAATAAATAGGCATCACATACTGCCCCCAATTTACAGATGAGTAACCTGGAGCTTGGTTGAGTTGATTTATCCAAGGTCACATGGTATTAGAGTCAGAGCGGTGCTGTGTCCAGGCTGCCTGGCCCAGACCTGGCCTCTTAGCCTCCTAGTGGGCATCCAACTAGAAGGCAAAATCTCTGGCTCAACTACAAACTGCTCAACTGTGCTTCAGACATGCCCTGTGCATCCAACTGTGCCGCCCCCAGTCCACTCCCTGTAGATGTCCCACCAGCTCCTAAACTCCATATGTCCAAATGCATCCTCCCCCCACATGCTCCTGCCTGTCCCCTAGTACCTGCCACTCTCAGGGCCATCCACTAGCCTGTGCAGTACTTTTGTGAGAAGCAGAAATAGGCACCCCTCCCTGCAGGCGGATGCAGGCCCACCAGGTTGCAGGGAGAGGTGCAGTCCACACAACCCAGTGCAGTGTCCCCCCAGCTCCAGCATCTTCCAGCTTGCTCAGGAAAGTACTGAGACTCGTCCTTGAACTTTCTCTCACTCTCTCTCATCAAACTCTCTCTATTCTGCTTCTCCAGGGGGCCAGGGTCTCTAGGGAACAGGGCACCACAAACACTGTCATTCCTTACTCTCTGGAATAGCGACTCAGGACAGATGCCATTGGGCTCTCAGACCATTTCTGAGGGAAAGGGAGGTGTGTCATCAGGACCGGGAGGCTAAGTGCCCCAGACCCTGGCCCAACCAGTAGTGCATGGAACCTGAGGTTTTCATGGAGTTGGCCTCTAGCCACACAAGGAGGGGACACGGGAGGCCCAGCTGCCCTTGAAGCCTGCAGGGCAAGGTGCGGGCACAACCTATGGGGTCCCCGGGGCTGTGCCATGGAAAGGCCTTTGGTCCCAGTGCTTAAGGGGGAAGAGCCCCCGAAGGTCAAGTTCAAAGGTTCTGCTGAATCTGCCTGTCCCACTGAGTGTACAGCCACCAGGTGGCAGCCGAGGCTACAGGCAGATGGGGGAGAGCAGCCCTTCCCTGCCAGCTGAAGACCAGATGGAGTAACAGTGTTCACTGACCCCAGGACCTTCAGCCAGAGAGAGCTTGAGAGAGCACGTGCAGGTGTGTGTCTGTGCCTGTGTGAGGCTGAGGGGCACAGACAGACATACAGCTGGACAGACGACTGGGGTTTAGTCCACCTTCTGGGTCTCTTCACCATCCCTTGGGCTTCCCTTCCCTGGGCCCAGCCCTGTCCTGGGTGCTGGTGACTCAGAGAGGAAAGTCACCCCCTGCCTGCCTTTGAGGAGCTCCCAGACCTGGGGCTGGAGCTGGACACAGACAAAGAAACAGACAACACGGGGCAGTGAGTGTAGAGATGGCTGGTGTGGCTCAGAGGAAGCTCCTAACCCAGGGGTTGGGGACAAGCTTCCCAGAAGAAGTAACTTCTAAGCCGAGCCTAGGCAGACTTCTGGTGAGTCTCAGGTGCGATGATAACACATACATTATTTCTGTGTCCTCCCAGCAGCCCCGCAGGGAAGCCATGACAGAACCAATTTTACTGGCAAGTGAAAGGAGCATCTGAAAGGCCAGGTGGTCCCATAGGCAGTGAGGAGAAGAGCTGGAATTTGAACCAGAGTCTTCATGACTCTTAAGCTCAAGCTCCTGGCCACTGTGTGTACTGCTAGGGAGGGAGGAGAGCTGAGCTGGGGGCTCCAGGTCCCCGGCCAGATCTGGAGGGGAGGCAGATGCCTCCCACCCGCATCCCAGAGCAAGTTCTGCCGGCTCCAGCCATCTGACTCACCTGTGAGGTGGGTCCAAGGGGATACGGTAGGATAAGGAGAAAGTCACACACACTCTGCACCTCTCCCCACACCCACTCCTCTACCCTGGACTGGGGGAGGAGATTCTGGCCAGCAGTAGTTCCCGTCTGATGGTTCCCTGAAACACAGTAAGCAAGCAGTATTTCTGCTCGTGTCACTCTGAGCATAAGGGAAGTCATCTTGAAAATCACCCCAACGGGGCTTCCCTGGTGGCGCAGTGGTTGAGAGTCTGCCTGCCGATGCAGGGGACACGGGTTCATTCCCCAGTCCGGGGAGATCCTCCCTGAAACACAGTAAGCAAGCAGTATTTCTGCTCGTGTCACTCTGAGCATAAGGGAAGTCATCTTGAAAATCACCCCAACGGGGCTTCCCTGGCGGCGCAGTGGTTGAGAGTCCGCCTGCCGATGCAGGGGACACGGGTTCATTCCCCAGTCCGGGAAGATCCCACATGCCGCGGAGCGGCTGGGCCCGTGAGCCATGGCCGCTGAGCCTGCGCGTTCGGAGCCTGTGCTCCGCAACCGGGAGAGGCCACAACAGTGAGAGGCCCGCGAACTACAAAAAAAAAAAAAAAAAAGAAAAAAGAAAAAATCACCCCAACGCCCTGCCACTCTGTCTTAACAACAGGTGACACTCAAGCTAGAACTCTGCAGCCTTTTTTCAAAACCATCTCCTGGCTGGAAGTTCCTCTTCAAGTCTAACTGAAGTAAGCAGTGTTGCAATCTACCTTCACCTCTTCATTTCCTGGATGGAGCTTTTAGTGCATGAGTTTGGGTGTAACCTATAATGTAACCCTGTGAAATCCACATGTTTTAGGTAGGGGAAGAATAAGAAAGGTGCAAGCCCTGTTCCAGGAAGCTGGAAGAGCAAGAACGTCTTGTGTGGGTAAGAGAACCTCGGGTTCCTACACCAGGGCCTGGGCAGCCTGTGCATTCTGCCCAGAGAGCAGGTGGCGGGATCAGCAGGAGGGCATGCGACATCACACAGGGCACAAAGAGTGAGGATCCAGTGAGGGCACTGGAGTCCGCCCGCCAAGAGGAGGCATCAGGGAAGCGCCGGCACGTCGGGGAGAGCTAGGGAGGGGCCAGGCCGGTGAGCACTGAGTTCAGGTAGAGGGAGGAGAACGGAGAGACGCGACAGATACAGGAAGATGGAGGTAAAAACAGGACGAGAGATACGCTCAGCCAAAGACAGAAGCACAGAGACGGAGATGAGTCAAGGCTGGGAGAGCCGAAGAGGAGACAGGGCCTGGGTGGGGGAGGTCCTGCTTGGGGAGAAAGGGGTGGGGAGGGAGCAGGAAGGCGTTGAAGGAGCATCCTCCCCCTTGTCTGCCAATCAAGGAGCTCAGAATCCGCTTCCCCCAGGGCCGGGGGCGGAGAGCTTCCCCCACCTCCCCTGCCGCCCAGCCCGAGCCCAGAGGCTCCCCCTCCCAGCGCCGCCCCCTAGGGACTGGCTGTGCAGCCCCGATAGATGGTGGGGGGCCCAGCTGGTGTGTTATCAGCCTTCTCCAGGAGCCAGCCCGAGCCACTCAGCGGCTGCCAGTCTGCGATTAGGCCCCCGGAGGGTCATTAAGCACCGCCCTGGCCCGGGCCCAGCCTCCTTTCCCTCCCTCCTCTGGCCAGGCTGGCAGGTGGGAACTGGTGATAAGGACTGGGGGCTCGGGCAGTTCTGGGGTCGGCAGCTCCATGCCCCCTGCCCCCTGTCAGGGCAGGAACATGGGGTTGGAGAGAAGGTCAGGGTTAGCCCAGCACGGCAAGGACCCCAGGATGGAGTTCCCACCATCCTGGTCCTGCCCGTGGGGAGGGGGCTGAGGAGGATCCTGGAGAGGCCCAGGCAACCTGCTGGGGATTCTGCCTCCCCGACCCGACCCCAGCTCCCCACTCCCCCACCCTCAGCGCCAGGGCAGGACAGCAGCTGCCACAGCCCCTGCTGGTAAAACCTCACAAGTGTGAGGGGGCTGGAGGGAAGACAGAGGGATGGTATCTCTGTCTTCAGGCCCTGGCAGGCCAGTGAGGGGTCAGACTGGAACCCCCCCAGGGACGACAGGGGGCAGAGGTGGGAGGGAATGTAGCTTCCTGCAAGGAGGATCAGATGAAAGGCAGCCAAAGGCTGGCTGGCTGGCTGGTCAGCTGACTCTGCCCTCTGGTCTAACCAAGGAAGACTTCCTAGAGGAAGAGGAACCTACACAGGGCCAAGGAAAAGGAATATGCAGAGTTTCAACTGGCAGAGATGGGTGAAAAGGCATCCAGCCATGTGCACAGAAGCCTAGAGTGGGAATCACAAGAGCTCCAGCCACAATTCACTGAGCTGAAGCCCAGAGAGGGGAGGCAAGTCACACAGCAGGGCAAAGACCCAGCCAGCCCTCTGCTCAGGGATCTTCCCTCTGCTGCAGGCTGCAAACTAGACCCCAGTGAGGTGAGAAGGATAATTCGGATTTCAGATGGGTCTCCCCAGGGATATTTGGGTGAAGCCCTGGAACAGCAAAGGAGCAGCTCTAATGGAGAAACGAGGGGCTGTGACAGGTTGGGACAGGTGACAGAGGGAGACCGTTGGGACAAGGTGGGCTGCCTCCTGCCTTCCAGCCCCTCTCCTCTGGATCTGGGAGTGCTCCTGGGGAAGCCAGCCTCCAGTTGTCACCCCAGACAGCGAGACAGAGGCTGTTCCCATAAGAATGACAGCCACAGAGGTGAGGGGCCTCCAGGGTCAGCCAGCCCGGCTGAGTCAAGCCTCCTGTGTCCTCTCCCTCCTGCTTCATTCCCCCGGGGGCCCAGTTCCTTGGCCCTGCCCCGCCCCCCAGGACTGGGAGTCAGTGGCATCAGGGAGGATGATTCTACTACAGCTCTGTGGTGGGACTGCCCAAATCCTCCACAGAGGGTTAGCAGAGCTCAGAGAGGACAGTGACTCTCCAAAGTTACACAGCAAGTCAGCAGAGGACCGCAGACTCCAATCTGGGCTTCCTGAGTCCTAGCCCAAGACTCTTTCCTGGGGCTTCCTATGCCCAAATCCCAGCCCAGAAGGGCTACGGGCAGGAAGACAGAGCTGGATGGATGAGAGATGAGTGAGCCCACTTCAGTGCCCGGCAGCATGGAGACAGGGGGTCAGGATGTTGGTGCTGCATGAAGACCCCAGAATCGCCCAGAATTGTAGTTGTGAAAGGCAGGTCAAGAGAGGGGGGGCTTGTAGGAGGGTCTCTGCCTAGAGTAAGGGGTGTGCTCCCTGGCCCCAGGGCTTCTCCCAGAGAGGGCTTCCTGGGAAATCCTCCAGAATCACCATGACAGAGGCTTTGTAAGATGATTCTGGAAAGCAAGATCAGGCCTCGCTGGTAGCCTGAGGAGATATTTCTGAGCCCTGGGAGCCTCAGACCCAGAAGTACAAAACGTCTTTATTTCACAGAAATGAGAGCCATTTCCACGGTTGGAGGGAGGGAGATGTGAGGCAGGATGGGAGGTGCTGAGCTGATTGTCCTTTTCAGAAGGGTCTTCTGAACTGAATTGAGTGGGAGGCCCCCTAGGACCCCAGAGCCATGGCTGAGCCCCAACCTGGACATAGTCTGAGCTCCGAGCTTGGCTGGAGGGTGGGGCAGGTGTGAGGGCTGGAGGAGTCAGCCGTTACTGCAGATTCCTGTACAGAGAAGGAGGGGCCTGGACATCGGGCACAAGGAAGCAGGGGTCACATTGGGGTGCTGCGGACCTTGCCCTCCTCCTCCAGGCTGTTCTCGTAGGCATTCTCATGCTCACTGGGCCTGAAAGAGGACGACAGGGGTCATTGCTCCTTCTGTCCCATCCCCTTCTCCCTGCCCCATCCTACATTTGTGAGGGCAGTGTCTTCCAGAATAAATGTCTGAGCCCCAGAAGGGGCTTCCCCTGACCACGTCTGGTCTTCTGCACCTGAGACCTGAGGCCTCTCACCACCACCCCTGAACCCCATCTCTCTCTTCCACCTAGCCCCTCCCCCACTGGGCCCCCATTGAACCCACCTCCCCAGTGAGCTCAGAGCCATGGCTGAGCCCCAACCTGGACATAGTCTGAGCTCCGAGCTTGGCTGGAGGGTGGGGCAGGTGTGAGGGCTGGAGGAGTCAGCCGTTACTGCAGATTCCTGTACAGAGAAGGAGGGGCCTGGACATCGGGCACAAGGAAGCAGGGGTCACATTGGGGTGCTGCGGACCTTGCCCTCCTCCTCCAGGCTGTTCTCGTAGGCATTCTCATGCTCACTGGGCCTGAAAGAGGACGACAGGGGTCATTGCTCCTTCTGTCCCATCCCCTTCTCCCTGCCCCATCCTACATTTGTGAGGGCAGTGTCTTCCAGAATAAATGTCTGAGCCCCAGAAGGGGCTTCCCCTGACCACGTCTGGTCTTCTGCACCTGAGACCTGAGGCCTCTCACCACCACCCCTGAACCCCATCTCTCTCTTCCACCTAGCCCCTCCCCCACTGGGCCCCCATTGAACCCACCTCCCCAGTGAGCTCCCTCCCCTACAGATCCTCCCCCACACACACTGAGTCCCCCAACTCATCCCTTCAGAGTCCCCTTCCCACGCTGAGCCTCTTTTCCCCACTGCACCCCTGTGAGTCCCAATCCACCCCCTGAGCTCCTCCCGCCACCAAGTCCCCATCCCCTTACTGAACCCTCTCCCCAAACTGAGGCTGCATGTCCCCATGGAGCCCTGCAGTGCTCTCAAAGCCCCCATCGCTCACCATCTCCCCACACGGAACCCCCTCTCTTCACTGAGCCCTTCCCCATATGAGCCCCCATCCTCTGAGCCCTCTCCCCTTCAGAAGCACCCGGTCCTGAGGTCCCCAGGGGACCCCGGAGCACAGGGTGGTCAGCCCTATATGAGCACCTCACCTGAAACTGGCCTCCATCGAGGAGTACTTGCCGTCCGTTCCTACCAGGATCCCATCTGCTTTGTTTCCAAGGGTCATGACCATGTTCACAGGCTCCCTGGGGACAGAGCTCATCATTAGGGCTCCCTGGGTCCCCTCTCCCTCTGTTCCCCCTCCTTCCTCTAGTCCGGTCAGGTCCTGTTCTATAGGCTCTAGGGCAGAAGCTCCTCTCTCCAGCAGGGCCCTGTCAGCAGCCTGATTCTGGCGATGGGGCCGCACACCTTTCTCCCTGCTCCACCATGGGGCCCTCAGGTCCCAGCCTGAGATCTACTAAAGATGTACCCCAGGCCTTGCACCGACCACGTCTTAGCCTCCCTCTGCTGTTTTCCTCTGGCCTCAGCTCAGCTCCAGGGCAGACGCAGCAGGACTCAGTGTCTGCCCTAGATTTCCGCAAGGTTCTCCTAGGAGGTAGGTAGGAGCAGTCACTGAAGGCAGAGCTGGGGCCAGTGGAGAAAAGAAATATTTCCGACAAAAATCTCCTCGCCTCTTACTCAATGTGTCCTCTGTCCCCAGCTCCCCAGACACCACACTTATGAGGGTTACAGGGACCCTAACCACTGCTCATCTTTCCTCGGACATCCCATGGGCACCTCAGACTTAATACGTCCCAAACTGCCCCAGATCTGCCTCTTGTGGTCTGTGTCTCAGTGGGTGGTCCCATCAGAAGCCTGGATGTTATCCCTGTCCCTCCTCCCTCCTGTCCTCAGTGTCCCCACCCCCTCCTCGAAAGCTCTTAGACCTGTACTCTCTCTCCATCCCCTCTGCCGCCTCCACAGCTCAGAGTCTCTCCTGACCTCATCCTCATCGCTCACCTCACCTGCAGACTGGCCCTACCCAAAGCATCCGCCACGGGGCGGCCAGTGATTCTGCTCCGGCCGCATCTCATCCCGAGACTGGCTTACAGACTTGCACTGGATTCCTATGGCACTAAGGATAAAGCCCAAAGTTCGGGGCCTTGGTGCCCAAGGCTGCTTGGCCTGGGCTCCGCCGACCTCACCAGTCTATCTCGGGCCTCTCCATCCATGAGCTGCTTCCGTTCCCTCAGTGGGTCCTACAGTGCTGCTGCTGGTAGCCAGGCACCAGGTCGCCTGTGTGAGAGCTGGGGGCAGATGCAGCCTTGCCCCAGAGTCAGCAGGTGCAGAGTGAGCTGGATTTCAGCCCAACCCCTTCTACCTTTGTGCTCTGCTCCGAACTCAGGACCCCCGGTGACTCTTCTCTCAACGGCAGTGCTCTCCCACCCTACTCTGTGCTGTGACTGGCTCCTGCCTGGGCTTCAGGATAAACATACAGTAGGAAGACTTCTCTGACCACACCCTCGCCCCCCAGCTCAGGCCCACACTGCATTCTGTCTGCTCCTGTAGCATCAGCACTCACACTGCCATCACCCCTTCCATGTTTGCCTTCCCTTCTGGTCTGGGAGTCCGTGAGCACAAGAGTAGAGTCTGTCCATTGCCCCTCTGTAGCCCCTGCACGTGATGCAGCAGCAGACCCTGAGGAAGGGCGGAACATTCCTGCCCAGGGGTTTTCACAGCGTCCATCACAGACGGGCCACTGTCCCAACTATGCAGATAGAAACACTGAGACTCCAAGGAGAGAAGCGCAGCAAGCGCACTCGCAGGGCTGGGCTCCAGCAAGCCTCAGCTCTGGTCCCTGAGACCTCGGGCCTCGGTGCCCCTTCCACACAGTGAGAGGAATGGGCTCAGGGTTTCTGCGGCCCTTCTCACTGCTACCAGAGCAGTGGCTGTGGTCCTGGGACCTCCTGGCTTGCGCCGGTCCAGCTCCCAGGGCCCCCGCACAGCACTCACTGTTCTTCCTGGCACCAGAAGTGGTTGACAGCAAAGGCGATTGCGACGAGGACCAGGAACACAGCCACGGCAATAAGGCCCTGCATCCAGGGCTGCAGGTTCCCCAGGCCTGGAAAGGGAGGAGTGGGGGGCAGGTGCTGCGGCGGGCTGGGCGCAGTGGGGCTGCCAGTGCAGGTGGGGCCTCACGCCCCCCGGGGCTGGGGCCTGTTAGAGGTTACCAGCCTGCTGCCAGGACCAGTGGAGACCTTCTGGGGAACACGGACCCATCTGACCCCTGGGCTTATAAAAGGGACCGTGGTTTGGAGGAAGACAGGATTGGGAAGAAGGAAAGGAGCTGAGGAAGGGAACAAGCCTGAGAGAGCAGCACCCGAGGTCCAGGCAGCCCAGAGCGCCCCCTCACCCCACCCCCCACCCCTCCCCCGCTGCAGTGGGGCACGTGCAGGGCCCCCGGGGAGAGCCTGGGCCCCCGGGGAGATCCTAGGCCCCAGGGACCAAAGGGCAGCCCCCTGAACAGACAGCCTAGGCCTTTCCAGTGAGGGTGGCTCCCCTCCTCCCCGGCTCCCAGGCTGAGGCAGCCCAGAACTAATAGGACTAGGTTGGCATCTGGAAGATCCTGTTTTGTAACAGAGGTTTCTGTGGGGTTGGGTAGGTGTGGGAGTGCAGGGGCGGACGGGGCTGCTTGGCTCAGGGTGCCAGGAGTGCCCAGAGAAAGGGGTGGGACAGAACGTCTTTGGAAAGTCAAGACAGAGGGGCAAGCTCTCCTCTGGGTCTTGGGGGCCGGGAGGGGAGCTTCAAACCTGAGCTCCTTTTGCCTTCTCTGGCTCAGTGCCCCAGGGACTGGGCCAGAAACCAATTTGAGGCCCCTTCCAGGCACCTTCTCTGCCTTTTGCCCCTTGACCCTTGACACCACCTCTAACCCTCAGGTTTCCCAGAAGCCTCTGCCCTAAGCCACTGGCAGCCCCCAAGGGCTCTCCTCTCCCTGGACATCACTGTGCTGTGAGCCCGAGGGGGCCCGGCCCCACAGAGGACAGACACACAGTAGCAGTTAGAGGTCTCAGGAGGGGACAGAGGCCAACAGGAGACTTTTGAAGAGTCCTGCCTCCAGGCCAAAACACCTGCATCCCTAGTGCCATCCTGTATCTTGAGGGGCCCAGGCTGAACATCAAAAATCTCATTCTGCCTCACTCCCGCTCAGAAGTCCTTCCTTGAGTCTACCCGAAAGCTCTCCTGCTGCAGGGAGGCCCTGCCTCTTCTCCAAGCACTCTCTGAGCCTGGCAGGTTTTGGGAAGGAGGGAGGGCTCTGGGAACTCTGTCCTGCGGCCAGGTCAGCCCTTGCTTATCTCCTTGGGTAACAAAAGATACACAGTATGCTTAATGTAAGTTCCATACTTGCCAAAAAGCTGTATTTTGGACTCATTGTTTCCCCAAAAAACAATGGTTGAGACCCATTGTCTCCTCAGGTCAGTGGTTACTCAAGGACTGGGAGTTAGGACTCAAGCCCTGGGAGGCTTGTCCTTGCTTCTTCCAGACCCTGCAGCCAGTTCCTTCCAGACACACCAGGGACACTGCTCCTCCTTCCAGGTGGCTCTGGGATGAACATATAGCATAAGGGGCAGAGCCTGGGGCAGGAGAGAGGTGATCTGAGCCCTGTCCCTTCTTGCTCTGCTGTGTGACCCACACAAGTTACTCTACCCCTCTGATCTTCGATTCCCACAGAGGGCTTCTAAGACCTGAGAGACAGAGTTGAAGCAAACATGCATGAGAGCTCAGGGCATCTGCAAAGGAGGCGTGCATTGGGAACATCTCTGCCAACCCGCTCTGGACCCAAATCCCACCTGCAGAGTCCCCAGACTTTGGCTTCAAATGCAGCCTCACAGCGCAGGGCTGACACCGGATGGTGGGTGTGGTGCTTTACCAATCTGAAGCCCTTCCCCACCCATGACTGGTAGCTGCCCTGAGAGGTGGGCGGGGCAGGTTTATTGTCCTCATTTTATGGATGAGAAAACTGAGTCTCAGAGACAGACAGTGATTTGTTCAAGGCCACACAGCAAGACAGAGGCAGAGCTGGACAAAGAGCTCAGGCACATGGTGGGGGCCACTCTGGGACACTTGTCTTCTGGGTAGGAAGCTGAAACAGCTTAGGCCAAAGCCATGGGCAAACGCCTGACAGCACTGCCCGCCCCTGAAACAATCCTGCCGTTGAGGGGTGGCTCACACACTACTCCCACCCTCCTTATAGCCCCCCACGCTCTGTCCTCAGCAACCAGCCACCTCTAGGGCAATTCCTCCTCCTGGAACGTGGGTCTCAACTCCCCTCCCCAACCCTAGACCCTAGATCCAATATTTCCCCTGCTGCCCCCATTTCTCACTCGTGGGAAACAAGTCACAGACAGAAGCCTGTGTCTGCCTTTGGAGGTTCCTCTGGCTAAGCCCGTCCCTGCTCCCCCTCCAAAGTGTAGGTGCCAAGGGTGATGAGAGGGGCCAGAAGGCCACCCCTTCCACCCCGGGGCTCCCAGCACCCAGGCTGGCCCTCTCCGTACTGCAGCCCCTATCCCCACCCCAGGTTGGCCTAGGCCTGTGCTACCTTGCTGACCGCTGGCGGGTGGCACTGCCGTGAGCAGACCCAGGATGACCAGGCCGAGGGCTGACATGGCTGCAGGCCGCTCCTGGGCCTTCTCTCCCGCCGCTGGAATCTGGGCTCCTGGAGCTGCCCTGGGGCCTGTCGGTGTCTGCTGAGATCAGCCTGGTCTCCGTCTGACCCTGGAGGAGAGGTGCTAGTAAGGAAGGAGAAGAGGGAGGACGGAGGAGGGAAGGTGGAGGGAACCTGCCCTCCCTCCCATGGTAATGTGCGGGGCCTGGCCTCCCCTGGCTGGAGCCCAGCCCACTCAGGCTGGCTTTCGAGGTCATCTTCCAGAGACCATGGGTCTGAGGTCCTGGGAGATGTGGGGAGAATCGGGGCCTCACCTCCAAGCCTCAGGCCTCCTGGAGTCTTGCGTCAGCTCCCCCTTCCTGGCAGTGGGGCTGGGCTCTGGGGATAGCAGTGACACATTCTTGCTCCTGCCTTGAATGAGCCCAGTGGGCGGGGCCTCTGGGAAGGCTGAAGGTGGGACACGGGGAAAATCCCGGAGGCTAGGGAAAGGTCAAAGCTGCCCGCTCCCCGAGAGCCTGGCTTATTTCCTGTTCTTCCCCTCACCTGTCCCCACTCAGCCAAGCCAGACCCCGGGGCCCCAGTCCTGGGGCACAGCCCTGGCTTCTGTCCCTGCACTCCCTGCCCAGCTCAGTAACTCTCTAAATGCATCCTCTCCCATAGGGATCACAACAGAGGGCCTGAGGGTCCCAGTTCCAGCCTTCCCCACCCAGCCCAGCTGACCTGACCCAGTGCAGCTCCTCCTCTTGGCCCCAGAGGTGGTCCCTGGAAGCTGGGACAGGATCTGGGCTTGGTCAGAGGCCTCTGCACACACCTTCTGATCCCTCTCCACCCATCACAGGGAGAGAAGTAAGTGAACACAGCCCTGCTCTAGAGGACAAAAGAAGGACACCCCAGGTGGAAGGTCCAAGTCTGGGGCCCTGAACCCCTGGACCCTCAACTCCCAAGATCCCATGGAGCCCATGAGACCCTCCAGCTCAGGAACTGAGAATGACCCAATGACCTGTCGAGGCCCCGGGGCCAAGGGCCATACTGGGTTTCCTTTCTCCCCACCCCCTACCCTCCCCCAGGAGTACAGGAAGCCAGGGATGCTGGAGTTTGGCTCCACAGATGTCAAGAAAGAAGGAGGCAGAAGACTGGGACAAAGTCTCAGAGATGGAGGGTCCCCAGAAACCAGGGCGTGAGCTGGAAGCCCCTCCACAGCATCCCTGCCCAGAAGCCACCAGACGGCTGCTCACAAGACCTTCTGGGCAGCCCTTTGTATTGCCAGTGGTAGTACCCAGACATCACGCCTCGTCCCTGCTTCCTGTGTGTGTATGTGTGTGCCCACTACCATGGGTGGTACACACAGCCGTGCCACGATGGGGTCTCAAGATGATGTAGGGGAACGTGGCTTGGAGGTGAGTGATGCCTCCTATGCCTAGACAGTTGTTGTCTGTCCCACCCCAACTTGGTGTCTTCAGAGTGTTCTGGCACAAAGTTTGGCTAGAGTAGGCACCCTGTGTGTTAATGAACAGCCAGGGAATCACTGATTAGAATGCAGGGAACTGGGTTGAATGTAACAAACAACCACTGACGCCTTCTTCTAAGCAGGGGAGTCACAGGGTCAGATTTGCATTCAAGAAAACACCTCTGGACAGCTTGGAGAATGAAAGGGGAGCACAAAGACCGGAGAAAGGGAGGTCATGGGGAAGCTGCTATAACAGCTGGGGACGCGGGCTGCAGCAGGGCAGGGTAGAGGGAATGGGCCTGAGCCATATTTAGGAGGATTAAATGAACGGGACATGGTCACTAGAACACTGGCTAGCTGGGCGTGGGGAGTGAGGGACAGGGAGGAGCTGAGGGTCATTCCCAGTTTCAGGCTTGGTGGTGCCTCCGAAGGGGCCAGACCAAGTTTCAGGAGGCAGGGCGGGATGATGAGCTACAGGTTTAGATGTACTGTGCTTGTGGATGCTCCAGAGGGAAGCACCCAGAAGGCAGTGGGATCCCTGGGTCTGGAGTAGAGAGGCGCATTTGGGGAGCCGCCTGCGGCATGGCGTTGGTAGCTGAGGCACGGGAGCACATGGTCTCCCCAGGGTGTGTCAGTGTGGGTGTGCACACGCGCATGTGGCCAGGAAAGAGCCAGGGCAAGGAGGGAAGCAGTGAGGGACCGGGCCAGAGCCGAACGCATAGGGTCTTTCAAAGGAAGAGGAGTCAGGGTGGAGTAGGAGAGGAAACTCCAAGAGAGTGGGTGTCCCAGAAAGTGTGGAAGGTGAGATCCAAGAAGAGACGACAGGCAGGGACCCCCCACTCCAGCGAGTGCCCCCCCAGAGCAGCCCAGCCTCTCCCATCAGTCCCCAAGTCCCAGCGCCTCTGCCTCTCTCATCCAAGCATCCCCCTTCCCTATAGAACCCGGGGAAGCACAAGAACTCCCTGGGCCATGCTTGGGGACCCTGCGGGAGGGGGGTGAGCAGGAAGGACATCAGGTGACCAAGAGGAGGAAAACACACCTCCCAGGTCAAAGTCCAAAGCTTTAGAGCAAAACAAGTTGTTCCGGAAAAGGGGTGGTGTGGGTGGACACTTGGCTTTGAGGCTGGTCCCTTCTCTCTAGGTGTCCTCATCCAGCTGAGGGGGGATGGTCATCTCCCCAGCTATATGGACACCGCCCTGGGTCCCCATGGCAACAAGTTGGAGCCCCTGCTGGTCTGGCTTGGGTCTAAGATCTGGACTCAGGCCTCAGCAGCCCCACAGGGCTGGACCCTGTGTCCTCATCTCTGAGCCACTGTTCCATCAACGCTCAGTTCCTCCCTCCTGTTCCCAGCCCAGCTCTGCCACCCCGTGTCATCAGGCCCCCTTAGGCCCTCCACACAGCTAGGTCTTGTGTGATTACCCTTCAGAAAAGCTAAAGTGGGCCTCATTGCTTCTAGGAGTCCCCTTTTTCCGCCCCCCATCCAGCCTGCCATTCCACTTGTTGCCAGCAGGTGGCAGAGTCTAGCCCCGATCCCAGACTAGTTGGGGAGGGCATAGAGGGGAGCCAGTTTGCAGCTGAAGGTTCTGCAACTTCCTCTCTCCAGCGCCCCACTTCCGACCCCTTCCAGGGGTAGTTTGAAGGAAGGGAGGGTGGACGCTGACAAATAAACAGTCAATGATGCTGTGAACAGCGCACCTGGCATGCTCAGGGCTGTGCGCTAGGGAAGCACTAACAGCTAAATCGTTAGGGATGGCGTCCTGGCGGGGCTGCTGCTAGGAAAAGTTTTGCTGAATTGTTGGACCTAGCAGAGAGACAGCTTTGGGGAAGGCATCCAGGCAGAGAGCTCAGCCTGAGGAAAAGCATGGAGGCACATTCTCGTTGGGGCTTAGAGCACAGAAGTAAAATGTTTTTTAACTCATTCTTATATTTCATCTTGCTAATGTCTTTACTGCAAGCCTGAGAGCTCTTGGAGACTTTGTTTTATTCATTCAAACAGATCCTACTTAAACCTTTTCAGGGCTGCCCCTTACTCTTCAGATAATACGCAGACTTCTTAGCATCGGCTTGAAGACCCCACCACCTGCCCTTACCCTCCTCTCCAGCTTCATCTGGCCTCAGGGCCTTTGTCACTTCCTAACAGCAGCCAAGCTCTCTCCTGCATCAGGGCCTCCTCCACACTTGCTCTTCCCCTCTGTTTGACTGGTGGATTCTAACCAATCCTCCAAGTCTTGCATTAGGTGTCACTTTCTCCAGAGGGCTTTCTTTGATCTCCCTTCTCCCCCATCTGAAGTCACTCCTTCTGTGAGGCCCCTGCTCATCTCTTCACAGCCGTTATCACAAATTGCAATGACATGTTGATATGTGTGTTTACTCATTTAGTGTCTGTCTCCCTGGAGAGAAGGCATCATGTCCATTTCAGCCCCAGCACACTAGTACTGAGCACACAGGCAACAAATGTAAGTCTCAGCATATCCATTGCCTACTTCTGGCCTGGCAGAGAGCAGCTCAGAGAATGTTGAATGAGTAAGGTATTTTAGCTCTAGTCAGGGCCTTATCTTTCTCTGTCCTCTAGCTGTGGGCGCAGAGCATGGATCTGCTTCATCTCTGGGTGAGAGGAGACAGGGTCACGGCTGTTCAGAGAAGCTGGACCTGGCCAGCCTGGGATGAGCATGAGTTCCCATCCCTAGAGGTGCACAAGCCAAGGCTGGGAACCAGGTACCCCAGTGGGGGCAACTACAGAAGGGGTTCTGGCCCTTCCATCTCGGGAAGCCTGTGATTCTGTGACTCTGTTAAAAGACTATGGTAGATTTTTGTATTTTAATCAGGTTCTGAGGAAGTGGGCCGGTTAGGGGTGAGTCTCTCTCCTCTCAGACTCAGCATTTGGTTCCCCCAGCTCACTTCACTTAGCACTCCCTCCGGAAGAGCCCATGGGCAGTACTTGGGTTCATGAACTTGCATGGGAAAAACATTACATCTGTATCTCACTAACCTCTAACTGAAATTCACCATATTCTGCCATTAGGAATGAAGGCATCAAACCACAGTCCCTCTGTGACCTTTTCCTGTCACCATACAATTGTTGCAGATATCTGGATGGATTATTTCTGCTCATCACTATGGAAATATAACAGTCATTGGGACTAGACTTCCACTAGATCTTGACCTTATCATAAAGTACATATAGTTACTATATTGCAAACTTGTATTTTTAATATTTTAATAACTGTATTTCAATGTAATTCGTTTCCTTGCAATGCCACGAATTTTATTTTATGCATTTAAAAACATTACTGGGCTTCCCTGGTGGCTCAGTGGTTAAGAATCCACCTGGGCTTCCCTGGTGGCGCAGTGGTCGAGAGTCCGCCCGCCGATGCAGGGGACATGGGTTCGTGCCCCGGTCCGGGAAGATCCCACGTGCC
>NC_041217.1:145381909-145402464 GCF_002837175.3 Physeter macrocephalus | reverse complement strand
CCGGAGCCTGTGCTCTGCAACGAGAGAGGCCACAACAGTGAGAGGCCCGCGTACCACAAAAAAAAAAAAAAAAAAAAAAAAATCCACCTGCCAGGGACTTCCCTGGTGGCGCAGTGGTTAAGAGTCCGCCTGCCAATGCAGGGGACACAGGTTCGAGCCCTGGTCTGGGAGGATCCCACATGCCACGGAGCAACTAGGCCTGTGCACCACAACTACTGAGCCTGAGTGCCACAACTACTGAGCCCACACTCCTAGAGCCCGTGCTGCACAACAAGAGAGGCCACCGTAGTGAGAGGCCCGTGCACCGCAACGAGGAGTGGCCCCTGCTCGCCGCAGCTAGAGAAAGCCCGCGTGCAGCAACAAAGACCCAACGCAACCAAAAATAAATAAATTTATTAAAAAAAAAGAATCCGCCTGCCAATGCAGGGGACACGGGTTCGAGCCCTGATCCAGGAAGATCCCACATGCCGCAGAGCAACTAAGCCCGTGCGCCACAACTACTGAACCTGCGCTCTAGAGCCTGCGAGCCACAACTACTGAAGCCCACATGCCACAACTACTGAAGGCCGCGCACCTAGAGCCCGTGCTCCACAACAAGAGAAGCCGTTGCAATGAGAAGCCCGTGCACCACAACGAAGTGTAGCCCCCGCTCACCGCAACTAGAGAAAGCCCGTGCACAGCAACGAAGACACAACGCAGGCAAAAATAAATAAATAAATAAAATATATTCAAAACTAACTAACTAAATAAAATCTATTCAAAACTAAATAGATAAATAAAAGCATTAATCTGAGAAGGGGTCCATAGACTGCCCAACGTTTCCATGGCACAAAGAGTTAGGAAGTCCTGACACAGGGAGCCTGGGGCAGGTCTGCTCAAAGCAAAGCCACATGATCTCAAGGTCAGACTTGGAGAAAGATTGGCACTCTCTGGACAGAGGCTTTCTGGGGCTCAGAGCTGGGGGCTACGGTCAGATTGCCCATAGAGGGCCCCAGTGCCCAGGGGGCTGGAAGGAGCAGAAAGCAGAAAGGAATGTACTGGCTGGACTCCTGGGTCCTAGATGACCCCACTGGGCTGGTGAGATTTATGGCCAGGACCCCCCAGTGGGGAAAGATCAATCACCTCCTGCTGCCCACTCACTCTGCCAAGAAACTAAAGGACTGGCCCTGGGCCAAGAGCCCAGCCTGCCAGCAGAGGTCCCAAGACCAAATTTTTACCCAGTGGTTCCAGCACAGCCCTGCTCCCCTGCCCCAGGCTGTAGGTCAGCAGTGGAATCACATGGTGGGTGCTGGTTTCTAGAATCACGGTCTCTCCTGGCCTAAAGGCTCATCCTGAGTAGTGTGATCTTGCTCCTCATTTTTCAGCTGGGGAAATTGTGACCCAGAAAGAGACAGTCACTAACTGGAGGTCACACTGTAAGTTATCAATAGTAGGCAAGATGGGGCTAAACCCCAAGCATTCCTATGTCTAGCCCAGTCCCACTGTGAAGCACCTACTTGTTGGTCAGTTTCCCAAACAGCAATCGGCTTGCTTTCATTCATTCATTCACTCAGCACCCATGTACTGTCTCCCATGGGACTGGAGACACAGTAGTGAACAAGGTAGAGCTTACATTATTATTACACTATTATCTAATTGCCATTGCCCCAAATATTTCAAAGGAGAGGGAAGGGCACGAAGAGTATATAAATGGGTATGCCCTCTAGTTTACAAAATCAAGAAAAGGTAGTATTGTCTAAAATTCACTTCTTCATTCATTCTGCAAATGTTTATTGAATGCCTTCTGTGGACCAGGCACTCTTCGAGATGCCAGGGATACAGCAGTGAACAAAACAAAGTCCCTGCCCTCACAGAGCTTATATTCTAGAGAGGTTAGCCAGGAAGCAAACAAACAGATAAAATAGGTCACATGGCAGTAGGGGAAAGACCAGATAGGATCAGGAAGATGGGGTCCTGGCAGGGAGGGTTGTGCTGTTTTACACAGACACTTCAGGGAAGGCTCCTCCTCTAGAGGTGACATTTGAGGAGAGCTGAAAGTGGGGAAACAAGATATTCAGCTGTCAGAGGGGAGAGGATTGCAGGCAAGGAGAGCAAATAGCACTTACAAAGGCCCTGGGAAGGAGCACGGAGGGAGGTGTCATTGTGGCTGAGGGAAGTGAGCTCAGGGAGAGGGCAGGAGAGGAGGTTTGAAAGGCTGCAAGAAGCCACTCCTCTGGGTCCTGTGGGCGCCATAAGGACTTCGGCTTTTAGTCAGACTGAGACGAGAAGCTCTTGGAGGACTTTGAGCACCAAGACGTGATCTGGCTGTTGTGTTGAGAAAAGGCCACAGAGAGCAAGAGGACCAGAAGCAGGGAGGCCAGTTAGGAGGCTACTGAACACTCCAGGCAAGAGATGTCAGTGGCTTAGGTCAAGGTAGCAGCCATGAACTGGGGATACGCAATCTGAATCTAGGTGCCTTTTGAGGGTAAAGTGACATGACTTGGAATGTGAGGGAAAGAGGATGGCATCAAGGTTTTGAGTCTGCTCAGCACGCTAGGCTGAGATGGGGAAGGTTCAGGAGCACCGGGCCATTCTTGCTCAGAAGGGGCAGGACTTGAGAGTTTGGTTTGGAGACGGGTACGTAGTTAAGAGTTAAGAGGCAAGGTCCAGGCTGGAGATGTACATTTGGGAGATGTGGGGCAGCGATGTAAGGCTCCCCTGGGTCCCAGGGAGAGAAGATCTGAAGTGCTGGGCTTGGGCAGTGGTAGGGAGGAGCCCTTCCAGGCTGGGTAAAAGCCTATGGGAAGGAGCCCCAGCAGGAGGAACTGATGGGAGATGGGCTTGGCCGGAGAGCAGAGGGTGGTTGGGAAAGGGGTCTTGAGGGCCTTGCAGGACCTGTTAAGAGGTTTGGTTTTTACCTTACAGAGGATACTGAGCCATTATGGGGTTTTAGGCGAGGAAGTGCCATAGGCAGTCTTGCATTTCAGCAAGATCTCTCCAACCACAGCTTGAAGAATGGGTTAGATAAGGCAGGAAGCTGTAAGCAGGCGGTGTATGGGGGTAGGGGAGTAGGGGGGCGGGAATCCAGGAGAGAGATGGTGTGGCAAGGCTTAGAGCAGTGCATGGAGAAAAGAAGGAGGATCAAAGATCAATTTAAGGGGTACAACTGGCAGGCTGCGGTGACCGCATGGATGCAGGGAGGAAGGGCCTCCAAAGAGAAGAGTCAAGGCGGCACCCGTGTCCCCACCTTGGACAATGCTTGGATGTTGGTGCTGTTTTTTAAACCAGAGAATACTAGAAGAGCAGCAGTTTAGGAGTGAGGAGAGAGCATGTATTCCTTCATTGAACAAAACATTCAAAGTGTCTGTTCTGTGCCAAGCACTATTCTAGGCACTACAGCTACGCAGCCCTGCCCTGGGGGAACTCACATGTTAGTGGATAAGACAAGCAATGAGCAATGAAACATATCCGGGCTTCTAGTGCAAGACAGGCTGAGTTCGCAGGGCCTGGGGGACATCTCAGGATGCAGCTAGGGGTGTCGGTCTGGCGTTCCTGAGAGAGATCTGAGCTGGAATTAGAGGTTTAGAATTCAGCAGCTCATGAGTGGTGGCTGAGGCCTTAGGCAGAGATGATATGGCCATGATAGGGAAGGATGAGACATCAGGCTGGGACCCAGCCTTAAGAAATGCCCTAATTAATATGGGGACATGTGTATGCATATGGCTGATTCACTTTGTTGTGCAACAGAAACTAACACTGTATTGTGAAGCAATTATACTCCAATAAAGATCTATTAAACAAACTAATTAATTAATTAATTTTTAAAAAAAGAAAGAAATGCCCTAATTAAATGGATGGAGAGTGGGTCTCCATCTCAACTGAAGGGAAGATAAAGAAGCCGCACATACGGCCTTTATACCCTTACGATCTACAAACATCAGGCATGCCTCACATTTCAGGGCCTTTGGAGTCATGTAACTGATTTTATTTCATCCTAACTAAAACTGTTTTGTTACTAATTTTGCCATTGGTCTATTAAATATTTGGAGAAGCTGAGCTTTCAGCCTGAAAAGGAGCAGCCTCAGAGGGCTCTGTCTCCAGATCAGAGAGCGAAATTGTGCTCTGTACCCTCTGAGCTCTGAGCTGGGGATGATGAGAGGAGTCACACAGAGGCTGGGTTTGGTTCAGTGAGAGAAAGCCTTGTGTAAAAGAGCTGTCTAGTGATAGCAGAGATGACTCTGAAAGGTGCTCAGCTCCCCGTCACTAGAGGTGTGCAAGCAGGAGCTGTGAGCTTGCAGAGGGGAGGTAGAGCACAGCAAGGGGTTAGCGGAAGGATGAATAGACTCAATGCCTGGTCCCTGGGGACCAGGAGGTGTGAGCTGAGGGTCAAGACTATCACCCACCAGTAGTTTTGTGATCTGAACAAGTCTCTTCATTTCTCTGAGTCTCTGTCTCCCAGTAGTGCTGCACCAGATTGGTTGGAGGATAATGCATCTGAATACCTTGTAGCTTTAGATACTTGATAAACGTTAGGAGCTCCCAGATCTGAGCAAGGTGTCAAGTGTTTGAGCTGTACTGCCCTGTCCCATACCGCTCCTTTTTCAGAACAGAAGCACCAGCAGGGCGGAGAGGGGTACGTTCTGCTGGCCACATGTTCACCACCTCTAACTCGGTCTAGAAGGAGCCACACCCAAACCATCATTTCACGCTTGGAGCTTTTATCTGAAAGGTCAGACTTTGACCTTCAATATGAAAATAACTTTCAAAGGCTGCACGCAAAAGTTAAACAAAATGCAATTGCAATTTCTCAGTTGGGAAAAGAAAAACATGAGTTTTTTTTCGGGGAGGAGGTGGTTTAAGGGAGGAAATACATGAAAACATTCATTGGTGACCTGGGCTGAGTTTGTGGGGTTTTTTTTTTTTTTCTTCTCTTTCTGTTCTTTTTTTAAAAAAAATATTTTATTTATTTATTTAATTTGGTTGCACCGGGTCTTATTTGTGGCAGGGGGGCTCCTTAGTTGTGGCATGCAAACTCTTAGTTGCGGCATGCATGTGGGATCTAGTTCCCTGACCAGGGATCGAACCCAGGCCCCCTGCATTGGGAGCTCGCAGTTTAACCACTGCACCACCAGGGAAGTCCCTCTCTTTCTGTTCTTTCCAAATTTTCTAGAACAAGGAATGTTTGTTTGGGGTGGAGGGTAGGGGGCAGTGGGGAGAGACCTTGTAGTTTAAAAATAAAATAAAATGTGCATTAAAAAGGCAAAATCCAGTTACTTTTCCAAATTTTTACTGATGCCCTTAAATAGCCCAAAAGTTAACCCAGATCCTTTCTTTGCCAAAGAATCCATCCCTGGCCAGGCAGGGCCACTACAGTTCTGTGGAAGAGCCCAGTCTGTCTATTATCTGGCTAACTGGAGGCTTCCCCCACCATACTCTTCTACAGAGGCCGCTCAGGTGCCAGGACACACACAGGAAGCACCTGGGTCCTGCCATCCAGCTCAGTCCACGGTGACAGAGAGGCATGTCCCATCAGTGATGCTGCCACTTCTGGAAGGAATGCTTACTGTGGGCCAGGCACTGTACCAGGTGCCTCAGATCCATTGTTCATCTAATCCTCACAACAGTATGAGGTGAGTGCTATATCCCCATTTTACTGACAAGAACATTGAGGTTCAGAGAAGTTAAACTCGTTAAGTAAGTGGATCCAGAACTTGAATCCACATCTATTTGATTCTAAAGCTCTTAAGTATACATTACAATGCCTCCTCACATAAACAAAACAAAACCAAACAATACTAAAAAGCAATGAGTTCTGTGAAGGAGGTATACAATTAGAACCCCAAAGAAGGAGCCATTGAACACCCCTGGGAAAAGGAAGAATCAGGGAAGACTTCCAAGAAGAGGTGACATTTGAGTTGGGCTTTGAAAGATGAATAGGAATTTACCAGAATGACGTAGCACACAACCAAACAGAATGGATGTTCAGTAGATATTAATTTAATCAACTAATAGAGATTTTAACTGAATTTACAGATGAAATAACATGATGTCTGGGATTTGCTTCATAATAATCCTTTTCAAGGACAGGGAGTGTGGGGAGGGATGAAGGTATAAATGAGAGAAGATTACCCATGTGGACAATTGTTGAAGTTGGTGATGGATTCCTGTCATTTATTATACGATCCTCTCTATTTTCATGTATATTTGAAAATGCCCACAATAAAATGACGGTAATGATCCATTTGTGCCCACTCACCCCAAGGATCTGATGAAATAACTCAGTAAACATTTACTGAGCACCTGTGTACCCCCCACACACACTGGGCCTGACGGAGGCACCAGTGACACACTGTCCCAGCAATGACCGGCTCACAGACAAATAGGGAGATGAGGCCAGGATTCAAACATGGGCAGATGGCAGGCAGCACCCAGATATGGTTCAAGGGGCTCTGTGAGTTCAGAAATAGGAGAGACCCCGGTCCGGGGCGGGGCGGGGGGTGGACCAGCAGATGCAGCCTCAGATAAAGTTTAACACACAGAAGTGTTACTGGTGGTGGGAGTCTACAGGAGGGCATCTCGGGTTTATACAAAGGCTTAGAGGAGGGAAAGTAAGGATGGATGTGGAACACTTGGGGAGCTCAACAGGCCCTTAAGAGAGTTTGGAGGAGAGAGAATGGGGCCACATTTTTCGCTCAGATCTTAAACTAGCCTATTTTTTAGGATACTCCCTGGAAAACACAGCGGTGGGGGGGGTGGCGCACAGGACCATACTTGCTCCCCCTTCCCTCCCCGAAACTCTGTCCACACCCCCAGAGCACGGGGAGCCATCAAAGTGAGTGACGGCAGGCTAATCACGGCCACTTGGGTGTGAGGAGGGTCCCTTGTCTCTCTCTGAGGACCCCAGCATGGACAAGTGCAAGACAAAAGCGGTGCCTCCCCCTCCTCGCCTGCCACTGCCTTCATTAGCATCAGACAGAAAGCCTGCCAGCCAGGCTTCCCGCTTAGCCGCAGCCGGGCAACTGGACCGGCAGCCCAGCTTTGGCCGAGCCCCAACCGAGCAGATGTGAACCCTGAAGGGGCCTGTGGCCAACCCTGGCCCCCCCTCCTCAAAAAATAACCAAGCCAGGCAATCCCCACCCGGCTCTGCCCACCCCATAAGCCTAGCATTGCATTGCCCCACGGAACCTGCTGCGGCCGCCAAAAAGCCAAAGGGAGTCCAGTAAGCATATGATCCCTGAATGACAACTCCTAGGGCGATGGAACCTGAGGATCGTAGAGACATCAACTTCTGCCTGTCATTAGACTCACAGAGTCGAATCTTAGCTCAGTTCAGGGTCATCACGGCATGTCGCCCCTTGTTTGGACCGCTGCTCTAGAATGCGTCATTGCTCAACAACAGAATTGCAGCCTCAGGACCTAGAGTCTTGAGCATGGAAGGCAGGTAGCAGGCATCATAGCTGTGAGGTCCCAGGAGGTCCTGGGAGAGATTGCCTGGGGGCTTGGGGCTGGGAGTGCCAGTGTCTATCTGGATCCCACCTATTCAGGGGTAGTGGGGAGGGGGCGTGAGAGTGATGAGGAAGCCTGATAGCCCATTGAAGGCGGCAGCTCACGGGGGACTGATGGAGAAGGGGCGGAGCGCTGAGAGAAGGAACTGGGGCTGCCGGTGTGGGAACGGCCAGAGGGCAGAAGGCCTGGCCCCCGCCCCCCTCCCCCCGCGGAGATCCCGCAGAGCCTGGGACCCGGGAGCACCACAGGTCCCAGGCTGCTGGGGGTGAGCTGGGGAGGGCTGAGGACCCTGGGATCCCGGGTCTCAGCTGGCTGGGCTGTCACCAGGCATGGGGTGGGAAAGGGTTTTCTACCCTGGTCCCGTAGCTCCACTGGGTCTCAGAAACGCAAGGGTCTTGCAGGGGGCAGGGGGTGGTGGCAGTTATGGGATAAGAAGGGGGTGGGGGCCAATTGGGGGAGGGGATGTTATCTTCAGATCACCATCTGCAGAACTGAGACTGAGTCAGGAGCCTCAGGGAGACTGAGTCTCCCCCGTAACAGGGACTCACAAAATAACATATAACAACCCCCCCCGCCGCAGCAATGTATGGGGGGGCAGCCCTCCTCTGATTGTTCCTCTGAGTAGTCTTACACTAACAGCCAGGGACTGGGTGGTGCCCCTCTCAGTAATCCAGGCAGTATTCAGGGGCTCATCTGCATTGGGGTGAGGGGACGGGTTCCCCAAACAGCCCGGGTCAGAATCCCAGCTGGGCTTCTCTCTCAGCCACTCGACCTTGGCCAAACCGCTTAACGTCTCTGACCTCGGAATTTCCTCATCTGGGAAATGGGAGTGACTGTCCCCTCACACCGGGTTCTTGGGAGGAGTCAGTGAGATGGCAGAGGTGAAAGCACAGCCCTTCGGTATAAACTGCAGACACTGAGCACAGGTGAGGCTAACCTTGGCGACCAACATCTTCTTCCCGAGCTCCCCAGGTCTGGGGCCAGGGAACCCTTGGCCTCGCTCTACCAAAACCGGCTCTTCCCTGAGGGGATGGCAGTTTAACAGGTTAAGGTTAATTAAGGTTAATTCAAATTAAACAAAATTTAAAATTCAGTTATGCAGTTGCACTAGCCACATTTCAAGTGCCAGAGAGCTGCACGTTCTAATAGAGCGGCTTCCATACTGGACAGGGCAGATAGAACATGCTCATCACCACGGGGTTCTGTTGGACCGCACTGGCCTAAGGGGGTGAGACAGTTCCAGGTTGGGGGTCAGGACAGCTGGGTTCTAGCTCCAGCTTAGCTCCTAGTTCATGCTGAGTTTAGACATTCCCTTTGCCTCTCGGAGCCTCAGTTTCCCCATATGGCAGCCTATCCCACACTCTGTGCAAGGCAGAGCAGAGTCAGTGCTTGATGAGGACCTCTTGGTTGATCCTATCGCCCCGCTGCCTTGGATCAGGCCCACGTGGAAACAGGCGGTGGGTGAAGCCCTGCTCACGTGGATGCTGAGGGAACCACCTGCCCACCCACAGGCTCTGGCAACTCCAGAAAACACCCTGGAGGCCCGAGCTTGTCAGACCAGTCTCCCTGAGTCTCAGCGTCTCAGACAGTTGTCTCCAGGCCAGCAAAGCCAGAGCCAGGAGGCAGGCCATGCAGAGGGCCAGTGTGTATCTCTCCGTGGGCTTACACAGGCCTGAGTCAAGCCTGAAGACCCCCAACTCATCCCTGCCAACGCGGAGAGAGGCCCAGGCAGGCAGGGCCTTGGACAGGAGGCGGCCTCAGGGCCTGGTCCAAAGGGGAGGGGAGGCGCGGAGAGCGGAGAGTCAGAACCTCGCTATCAGCACTGCCCGTCCTCCCCACTTCCTCTCTTCGAACGGATCACATCCTGTTATTGTGTGGACAGAGAAGGCCAGGAGCTGGGGAGGGAGGCAGGGCTCGGACCAAGCGAGTGGGGAGAGAAAGGAGGAGCCAGAGGGAATGTCCTGGTGGGCATGGATAGCTCCAGCAGCCCAGCCCTGCCCCAGGTGGCCTGGACAAGAGTAGGGCCTCCAGGACGGAGCACCAGCATCCCTGGAGCAGCTTGCATCTGCCATCGAGAGAAGATGCTGGGGCTCGGGACAGGCTGTACCAACCTGCAAAGGCACCTAGAAGAATGGAAACGACACCGTCTCTAGGAGGCCTTCCCCAGCCTCCTCCCGGGCTCCTTCAATTCAGCAAACATTCAGTCTGGGCCTCCACTGCCAGAGCCAGGTCTCCCACACCCACTGGGCCTCTCTCTCACAGCACTTGCCTCCAGGGTTGTCATGCTCTGGATCTCTTCCCCTACATCTCACTTCCACCCAGCCTGCAAGCCCCCTGAGGACCGGGACAAGGAGGATCCCTTGCTGGCTCCCCAGCATTGCCCAGCGTGGGGCAGGTCCAGAGGAATTCCTGCTGCTGTGAATGATTAACGTTCCACTTCCCCTCTGCCCTCTTTCTCTCTTCTGCCATTCCAGATACAGCCCTATCCCAAACCCATTTCCAGCGAGAGTAATGGTTCTTTCTACAAGACACAAGCACTTACATATATTATTGAAGTCCCATGACAGTCCTGTAAGATACGTGTTAATAACTTCATTTAACAGATGAGGAAACTGAGACTAAGAGAGATGAAGTGATTTACCCAAAGTCACACAGCAGGCACAAGAGGCGGCAGCCCTGGAACTTAACCCCAAAGGCCAGGCTCTTTCTGTGGCCCTGCTGCCTTTCCTGCTCAGTCCCATTCCTGTCCTGGCCTCTCCCTCCCTGAGCTGACACCACATCAACTGTCCTCACTGCCCGCGAGCCTGTCCTCAAGCCGAGCCTGGAGCTATGGGCAAGCTCTCCAGCGCCCACACTGATTGCTCGTGGTCCTGGGCAGATTGCTAGACAAACCGAGCTGCTGTCTGCCCCCAGCCCAGCACAGGCCCACCTGCTCTAAGAGCACTAACTACCTATTGGCTATTTCTTCTTCCTCTCCTGAGGGGCCCTGAGCACTGGCTCTGGAGCAGACCTGAATTCAAATCCTGTGTAACCTTGGTGAAGCCCATACCCTCTCTGGGCCTCATTTCCTCCTCTGGACGATAGAGAGGGTGCCTGGGTGATCTTGACTGACTCCTGTCCTTACTCCTGTCTCCTTACTCCTGTCCTGAGCCTCTACTGCTGGACACTGTGTCCAGCACCATGGCCCGTCCCCAGCAGTCTGGTCACACAGCCAGAGGGGGAGAGCTGGTTTGCTGGGGAACAGTTAGTTGTTTTGCAAGCTGGGGAAAGGGGAGTGGGCAGCATGGGGAGGTAAGGCTGCTATGAGCAGACCAGATCATCAGCCTCCTGATCTTCATAATCCCCACCTCACCCCAACCCGGATCCAGTACGAGAACCAGGCTAGGGGGGCCCAACCCAAGAAAATACATACCCCACCTCCCTATCCACCAACCAAAGCAGCCCAAGGTCCTCTGCCAGCCCAAAGGGGCAGAGCTGTCCATCTGCCCCTGACCAGCCCAGGACCATGGTTTTAGGCGGAGGGCATCTTTGCAGTAATGAGCCAGCCTCCCACCCATCCATCCCTCTACTCTTTCATTCCACACTGGCCTCAACACCGAGCTGAGAGATTCCATGCAGGGGAACCTCTTCATTCAGCAAATGTTGAAAGGGCCCCATACCGGGTCTGACACGGGGCGCTGGAGGCAAAGAGACAAATCAGGCACGGTCTCACCTTCAAGGAGCTCGTGTTTTAGAGGGAAAGCAGAGAAGTGGACAGGCAGACAGAGAGTGAGGGAAGGCCTGTGGGGACACAAAGGAGGCAGCTGACCCCAGTGAGTCAGGACAGTCTCCTGACGCTGAAGGCAACTTAACTAGATGAAAGGAGGGTGGGAACGGAGCATGGATAGAAACCAAAAGTGCAAAAACTGGACAGTTAAAAAAAGTTGTAGCAGGAGCAGAAAGGCTAGTGAAATAGGAGCAGACAGAAGGAAGGGTGGGGTGTTGAGAAATAAGGCCGGAGAGACCATTTGGGCAAGGCCCCATGGCTGCCCCTCCCCCTCACAGGCACAGCCAGTCGGGGGGGTGCAGCGGGCAGGAGGCCTGGCCCTGCCCTGCCTGCCACTGTCCATGGGATGTGTGGCCCTGGGAAGATTCCTCTCCTCTCTGGCCTCAGTCTCCCCATCTGGAGATGGGGCACCATCCAGCCTGGGAAGTTGATAGCCTCGTAGTCTCTGCCTGGTGGCCACAGAGCTGAGGGGCTCTTCCTGAACTCTCTGGACATGGACTGCCTCGCTCTCTCCTGAGAAAGGTCCTCCTGGAAATGGGTGCTCCTCCCTTCTGAGTCTGTGTCCAGGACAGTCAGACTGTTGCCTCCACCCACCCACCCCCGCTGCTGTTCTCACCAATGCCACCGGCGACTTCCACGTTACCAAATCCAGTCAGCACTCTCAGCCCTTTCCTTGCTTGCCCTCTCGGCTGCCTTGGGCTTGGCTAACCACTTCCCCAAGCACCCTTTGGCCTTAGCCTCTGACACACCCCACTCACACTCTCCCGGTAGTTCTCCCACTCCTCTGACTGCCCTGCCCTGTCTCTCTCTCATGTCCCTTCACCATGCTGCTCCCACCGCCAGCGCCAAGACCTGCAACCCACTCCCACTGGTGTCCCCATCCCATGACTGAGTTTCACCATCTCTCTGTCCAGGGACCTCCTTGCTCTGGGCTGGCGAGAGGCACACTTGGCGTCTTTCAAAAGCCGAGGAGCTTCCCTACAGGCCAGAGCAGTATCCCCAGGCCCTGTTGTGCCTTTGCCCTCCTAGCAACGGTTGGAAGCACCCCCGGAACAGGGGTGGCCAAGATCAGAGCCTGGCAGGATGAGAAAGTCTCACCCCCAAAGAGCCAAAGTTATCTGTGGGCCCCTTGAGCTCCCCCCTTGGCACATCTTTTTCCCTTAACACTAACCACCTTCTAACCTACTATACAATCAACATATTCATATGGCTGTGTGTGTCTGTGGGTTACCGTCTCCCTCCTAGAATTCAAGCCACACAAAAACAGCGATCTTGGTTTTCTTCGCTGCTAGATCCTAGTACCTAGAACCATACCTGGCCCAATAGGGGCTCAGTAAATATTTGCTAAATGAAAAAAAGAGAGAAGGATTGGTACTTCGTTGGGAAGTGCCTACCTGACCTACTGAGGTTCCCGAAGATCCAACAGTCTGCATGCAGAGAGGCCTCACCGGCATCCTGAGTCCCCGCCTCTGAACGGCAGCTCTCTGCCTGAGCCTCCACTCACTGCTCCCAAAGCCTCAGCCTCTGTCGCTGAGCCCCACGTAAGACCCGCACCCCCAATCCTCCAGAGCAGCCTCCATTGAGTCACTGGGGAGCCTGGGACCATCCTCTGGTGAGAACTTAATCTGTCCTGAACCTATGATAAAAGCCACTGCCCCAGCCACGGAACTGAACCCAACACACAGAGAAGACTCTCCGGCCCGAGGCCCCGTGCCCAAAGTGGGCGCGCACAGCACCGAGAAGAGGCCCCCCTCCGTGAGGCCTGGCAGAGGGAAAAGAACAGATACCCTAAGGGGGGAGCCTCAGGGTAGAAGGTGGGAGCCCACCCCGGGAGAACCCATTTCAGGGGAGACAGGTCCATGCCACGCCTTTCCTTTAACATCCCAACTCTCAGTCCTAGGGGTGCAACATGCAAGCACAGAGTCTAGGCCCCTTTGTAAAACTTTTATTTAGAAATCTTCCCAATATATCCTTATATATATACACACATCATCACCACATGGGTTTTGTCGCTAAAGAGTCACACGCCCACAGTGTTGGCCTCTGGGCTGTACAAAGGTCAAGGTACCTGGAGCGGTTACTCCTCTTCTGCAGAAAAATGCAGAGACCAACGCAATGCATCACGTACAGTACAACATTGACGGAAAGTGCTGGGCCCGCCCGCAGGAACGATGCGCTATGTACATGGGCTGGGGGGCAAGCCTTCGGCGGGGGCCACGTACCATTGACATCACAAGTACGACACGACCACCCCCAAAGGCCGAGACAGTTGTCGGCTGACTGCCGATTCTGTGCCCTTTGTTTTGCTTTCGGAAAAGGATAAAGGTTGTACCATCTTGTCGTTTGCCACTACAAATAAAAGAATACGAATTTGTCTTAAAAGACGTAATTCCCTCCAGTCATTAACAATCATCTTTGTCCTCCTCATGTTTTTTTACATTTTTTCCTTTTTGTACAGATATTATTCTTGGATGGAGAATGTGCATGGGTGAAGAGGAGGCAGAGGAAGGAGAAGAGTATGGTGGGGGCAGGTGCTGGAAATGAAAGTGAAAATTATGGATCTTTTCTAGTTCTTAACAGACACTGAAGCTTTGCCCACCCCTACACAGGCCTGTCTCGGGTAGCTGTAGTACTTTTTACATATTCTGCCTCTGTTCCCATCTCTCTTTTCTAGTCTCCCTCCTGTGCCTTGCTTTGGAATGAGACTGAAATGAGGTCAATCTGGAGAGAGAAGGATAATCTAGATAACTCAGGATAAAGTGGTTTAGAACCTAAATTACCCAAATGCTATGCAGACAGGCAGACTGGCCCACTGCCTAGGTCCTGGACTCAGGGTGGGAAATCCCACTGCAGGAATTATAGTGAGGTGGACAGAGTTCCGTACGGTCTCAAAATGCTTCTACTTTCATGATTCCATTCAGTCCACACCACAGCACTAGGAGACAGGCCAAGCCAGGGTATTTACGAGAAATTGACCTTCAGAGAGAACTTTTCCAGGTCACACTGCAGGTCTGAGAGAAAAGGAAGCCAGAAGCTGGAGTTCCTCATAGAATGTGTGACCCATCTCCTAAAACCCATCCACCTATGCTCACCGTGGCCACTTTTCACTCCCAGGTCAAATTAACCCACCGGAAGCAAACACAGCCTTAGGACCTAGAACAGGTGCTCCATCTTTAGACAGATGGGATTTTTCACAGGAGCTTCCAAGTATCAGAAAGGAACAAATCCTAATGTTCATTAAAATATGATTGGGGGGGTGCTGAAATGGGACAGACAGAGTGCTACAAGGGTTAACCATGTTGCTCCCACCCCCACAAACTGGACCTCTCACAACTTAAAAGGAAGGGGAGGAGAGCAGGGATCATTCCCCATGGGCATGTGGCTGTCTCCAAGGTCCTGCCATGGTGAGGGCGAGCCACCAGGCTGGAGCCCATAAGGTGTGAGGGCCTTTCCCGACAGCCGCAGCGATGGTTCTTCCACATTGCTATGGACAGGGCAAAGTCAGAGCACTGTTTTCCCTCTGACCTCAAAGGCAGAGCCTGGTCAGAGCCAGCTGGGGTGACTTGAGGGCACAATGACAGGTATGTAGGACTTGTGTGCAGTTTGTTCCAGGGGCTTGGGGTGTGGGTCACAGGCAGGCCTCGCCTTAAGAAAACCATGTCCCACCATCTGGACTGACACGGGAGATCAATGAGGGGGCAGCAATCCACTCTACAAAAGGATTCTCCACTTTACCAAGGGACTTGTGGCAGTATTTCTTTAAAGGGTGAAGAGAAGGATTTGATTTACAAAAATGTCATGTACAACTTTTGACGGGGAGCACGCCTACTGCGTCACGCCAGCCTCCCATACACACCCTTGATGACCAAAATTTGTGCACTCAGGGATGCCGAAGATTCTGCTAAGTGAATGTCAATGTGTTTGGGTCTCCGCCAGGGCCTGGTCTCTCACTGGGCTCCCCAGGCCCTAGAAGTGGGGCTAGATCCTGGGTCATATCAAGACCTAGAGATCCCACAAATACCTGAAGTCAAGCAAAATCCCAAATGCCAGGAATTCATAGGACAGAGTTTGTTGTCGATTCAGTTTCAGGACACAGACCAGACCATCAGCAAACAGGCATCCTGCAGCAGGGAGGCCCCTCTGAGGAGCTAGGAGAACGCGAGACGGGGCTGCATGTCTACTCTCAGCACCAACACACACCGATCAGCACACTGGCATCTGCTCCCTGCATGAACAGCGAGGTGAGGACAGTGTCGCTGAGGACGCAGGCAGGTAGCTCTGAGACACCACCACGATTTGAAGCCCACGTGCCCCAAATAGCTCTTGCTCAATTTCACTCTCATCATTTCTCCTTTGTCTGCCTTCGAACAAAGCTCACAGGGCACGCTCACAGCCGCAGACTCAGTCCCCACAGCCACAAGGATGAGGAAGGCAAGTCTCAGTGGGGAGAAAGCAGAGCTTCGATCCCCAGGGCAAGAAGTAAGGGCTTCTGGGTTTCTGACCCTCTGGCCCAGCTAGTCGAGAGCAGGCTGTCCACTGGCTGTCTTCTTCAACCAGGCCCTGAAGAAGGCACCTCGAGGCTTGTGACTCTCTGCAACACTGGTAAGCTGGATGGACCAACAGGGGCCTGGATGAAGATGGGGCTCAAGAAATGGGCAGCTATTGGGTACCTGTATATTTGGACAGTGTGGCCACAAAAGCCACCCCAGCGAGCTTGGGAGGGGCTAAAGGCAAGGCAGAGACTGCCGGACGCCTCAGGAGAGAGCTGACAACCCCATGTCTCATCCAAGACAGGGCTCCCATGCACCAGGCCAAAAGCAATGCCACTCCAGCCTCTTACTTGAGAAGTCTTAGGGATTTGGAAAAGGGGGAAGACCGTGCCATCTTCATAAAAAGTACCTACCACTTTGCTCCATTCTTCTGTTCTCCTGCTGAGGCAGGAAACAGGAAAGCCAGCCCCAGAGGCAGCTGGGACTTCCCACAGTTCAGACATCAAGGAAAGCTCATCAAAAGTCCATGCCCTGCTTCAGAGCTGCCCAATCCTCACCCCACCTGCCCTAAAGCCCATGGTGCCTGTGGCCTGAGGGCACCCTCCTGGCTGGTCCTGGGTGGCCCCAGACCCATCACCGAGGGCCGGCTCCATCTGCGGCGGGCAGCATGGCAGGATGGAGGCTGCGGGCCGTGTGCTTGGGTGCCGGCTCTTCCGTGTAGCTGTCCGGGCTGGCTGCCCCGTCCAGGGAGCTGCCACAGCTGGAGTTCGGGGACAGCACGTCCTGCAGGAGGTCATCTGGAGGTGCAGCGCCCCCTCCGCCACCACCCCCTCCACCAGCCCCCACCGCAGGGTCCTTGCCAGGTTTGGCCCGCTGGCTGCCCTCCTCCTCCTGGTCATTGAGCAGCTTGGCCAGGAAGTTGATGTACTTCATGGCCAGGCGGAGGATCTCATTCTTGCTGAGCTTCTTGTCTGGGGGATGCGTGGGGATCAGCTTGCGGAGCTCAGCGAAGGCCCCGTTCACATTCTGCTGCCGCCATCGCTCCCGGCTGTTGGTGAAGATGCGCCGCACGACTTTGGTGTGGGGACCTGGAGGTAGGAGGACAAGGGTTAGGACAGTGGGTTGGGGATCCCCCAGGGCGTCTTCTCCTGTGGGGAAGCAGAGAAGCCATCCACCTGGAAACTTGGGAAACCTAGAATGCCCTCTTTCCTTTTACTCAGAAAACTCTTTACTTGTCCTTCAAAACCCTGTTTATCTGTTTCCTCCTCTCTGAGAACTTCCCTCAACCCCTCCAGACAGATCTAACCAACCACCCATGGCCCTATAATCCTGTAATCTCCATCACTCTTTTTTTTTTTTAACATCTTTATTGGAGTGTAACTGTTTTACAATAGTGTGTTAGTTTCTCCTTTACAACAAAGTGAATCAGTTATACATATACCTATGTTCCCATATCTCTTTCCTCTTGCGTCTCCCTCCCTCCCACCCTCCCTATCCCACCCCTCTCGTGGTCACAAAGCACAGAGGTGATCTCCCTGTGCTATGCGGCAGCTTCCCACTAGCTATCTAATTTACATTTGGTAGTGCATATATGTCCCTGCCACTCTCTCACTTTGTCACAGCTTACTCTTCCCCCTCCCCATATGCTCTCCATCACTCTTGATCATCACTGTGTGTTTCCATGTTTGTCCCCCTCTCTGAGCTGTGAGACATTTGAGGACAGGAACCATATATTATTCATTCATTCAGTCAGTCATTCACTTGTGCTAAGAGGCCATATGGCACTAGTTAGAAAGATTAAACTCTGGAGCCAGACTTTCTGGGTTCAATTCCTCACTATTACTCCCTAGATAGTAACTCTGGGCAAATTACCTGAACTCTCTGTGCCTTAGCTTCATCACCTGTAAAATGGAGATAATACTAGTAACTCAAGTCATAAGATTGTCTTGTGAATCTAACAACTAATACAGTTAAAGTACTTAAGATAATACCTGGCTCTGATGAAACATTCAGTAAATGTTAGCTATTATTATCCATTCATCAGTTATTTACTGACAGCCGGCACTGTGCTAGGCATTAAGGAATAAAGGTGCAAAGAGTCCCTGCCCTCGTGGAGCTTACGTGTTAATGGGGATGACAGATGACGAACAATCAGCAAACAAATAACCAACAAACAGGAAGCTGAATGTAAACGAAAGATGGAAAGGAGCTGCCATGTTTACCTGAGGTGGTTGGGGACAGCCTTTCGGAGGAGGTGACATCTATAAGGGAAGAACTTAAGGCCGAAGAAGAGCCAGCCAGACACAGGAAGGGAAGTTGGAAGGGCATGTGCACATGCCCTGAGCTGGAAAATGGCTGAAGCCCGCCCGGATAGATTAGTGTGGGTAAGATCAGAGTAGGCTGAGTCCAGATCCCATAGGGCCCCGCGGTAAGATGTGGGGATTTTATTCTAAGGGTGATGGAAGCACAGAGTAGGTAGGAGCTTAATAAATATTTGCTGACTAACTGATCATGCTGGCAGGTACGGAATGGAGGAGAGAGCAGAGAGTGGTGGGGAAATGACCTACACTGCGGGATCTCTCCCCCAGGAGAGGAGTGGAGAGACAGCCATGCACAGGCATGGCCTGAGGCTCTAGGCAGGCGTCTGAGGGCTGCCTCCGTCTTCCCGTGTCTACAGTGCACTGATCACAGACTAGAGCAGTATTCACTAGCGCTCATGTACTAAGACTTGCAGAGCAGGGGCAGACACCAGCGTGCATGTATCGAGCACCTATGGTATACGAAGCACTGCACTAAATGTCCAAGAGTGACCTGGGATTCCCAAAGCCAGGAAAGGCAGAGGAGCGCCCCGCTAGTGCTCCCAGGCTCCTGGGCTGAGGCGGGCGCTTCCTTCCGCAACCCTGAGGCACAGAGCCAGCTTCTGGCAGTCCTCAGGAAGCTCTGAGCACTGAAGGAACTGCCAGTACTGGGATGGTTGCTTGCCCTCTTCTGATGACCCTGGAACCGGATCTCAGAACGTGGAAAGCTGGGTAGGAGAGAAGACATCACCTAAGACCCATTGCTCATTTCACAGCTAGGGAGACTGTGGCCAGGACGGAGGCAGACCTTGCCTCTGCAACCCAGCTCATCCGTGCCGACACTTCCCGCTTAATCATCTCTGTCTTACACATACACACACCAGTCTTACATACACACACACACACACACAAAAAGAATGAAATTCACCCACTTGCACCAATATGGATACACTTGGAGGGCATTATGCTAAGTGAAATAATTCAGACACACTTCCCGCTTAATCATCTCTGTCTTACACATACACACACCAGTCTTACATACACACACACACACACACACACACACACACACACACCATGTTTCCCCCAGGGAGAATCACTCATCCTCTGCCCACAGTGCCTCAGAAGCTATCTTTCCAAACCCCAGCAGGCCCCAGCCCAGCTGACTCTTTGCCAAAGGCCAGACCCAGGCTGGGAAAAACACAGCACACCTGCTGGGCAGTCCTACCCTGGGCGCCTCAGAGGAAATAACTTGCTGTTCCCCGGCCTCCAGGACAGACAGAGGGGAGTCCCTCAGCTGTGCCATCAGGAGGACCACTGCTCTGTGGCTGAAGCTGGCTGATCTTGAGGGAGCTCCTAGGTGGGGAGAGAGGCATTATGGCTGCTGTCACAGCTAGAGCTACACAGACTCCAGAAGCCGCGCCTACCCCAAGCCAGGCCCTAAAAGCACTTTACCCCACTGTGCTCCTTCAACAACCTGTGAGGAAGCTATTATTCTCCCTACGTTACAAATGAGAAAACCGAGGCCCAGAAAAGTTCAGCAACAGGAATGCACATCAAATCCTGGCTTTAGACCTTGTGTTAGCTCCACTTTTATGGACTCTTTTCGGTTAAATCTCTGATTTCAAAATCCTGTGGGCATATCCTGCACCCCTCCACCCTTCCCTTCACCTCCATTTCCGTCTATTCCTCTCTGGTCCTTTCCAGAGAACCACCCACCTCTCCACACCTTCCTCTTTCCTGAGTCTGTACCTCCCTCCATGTCCTCTGTCTCATGCTGGCAGGGCACAGAGTAGGTGCTTGGTAAATATTGGCATCATTTATGGGTAATCGCTTCTCTACACCCCTGCACTCCCCCCAAACCCTCACCCCTTGCCCCTTCCTCTGTGCCTGATTTCTGTCGTCTCTGACCTTTGTAGAAAATGCCTCTTCCCTGGGGAACTTCAGGGCTGGTCTTGCCTACTTCCTGTTTGGTACACCCACCTCCTGTCTCTAACCTAGCAGCACTGACACTCCAACACCCTTCCCTCCCGGCCCTACACCCCTGTGCCCGAGGGTGGCTGGGTCTTTTGAGATCTGTTCCTTGTCCAGATGCTGGCTTGCCTCCTCTCCAGAACACCACAGAGGTATCCCCTCCAGAAGCCCCAGCTCAATATACATCCCTCCCACCAGCAACTTGCAGAAATCCCAGTCTGGCTCCAAGGCCTCCGGTGTGCACCAGGAGCTCCAGGAAGTCCCTCGGCTCTGAAGAGCCTGCTCTCCTGCCCCCTGGTGCTGGGCCCCATCTACTACATCTAGTCAACCTTGGGAAGAGGGAGGGCATCCTCCAAATTTCCCACTCATCCAACTCCTTCCCCCAAGTTCGGGGCCAAAGACTACTCAGGTAGTTCACATTAAAAATGCTGAAGCCGGGGCTTCCCTGGTGGCGCAGTGGTTGGGAGTCCGCCTGCCTTTGCAGGGGACACGGGTTCGTGCCCCGGTCCGGGAGGATCCCACATGCCACAGAGCGGCTGGGCC
>NC_041217.1:145368133-145381560 GCF_002837175.3 Physeter macrocephalus | reverse complement strand
CCGGAGCCTGTGCTCCTCAATGGGAGAGGCCACAACAGTGAGAGGCCCGTGTACCGCAAAAAAAAAAAAAAAAAAAAAAATGCTGAGGCCTTTGGGGTGGGGGGAGGGAGGGAGCAGGGTAGAATCTATGATGTCAGGAAGGGAACTCCGAGTCTCAGCTCAGAGTGTGGAAAAGGGGACAAGAGGGCCCCACTTTGCAGGGACCTGGGACAAGACCCTTAAAGGTGCAATTCCAGGCAGGGAGAAGACTTCAGACCCCAAAGAGGACTTGGGAGGAGATACAGAGAATCCCTGGAGGTCGATGCTTAGAAACACTTGTGTGTTTCTGCCCTCCCAGGGGGATCCTTACCAACTGTAGGAATGGAGCTAGAGTGGGGACTACAATTGACCGTGGAGGTTTGGGCTAAGCGCCACAGCGTGTCCTCACTCCCATGCACTCTCTTCCCAGGACTGTGAGTGTGGCAACCCCCAGCCCCACTCATGACCTCCCCTAGTCCCAGGTCAATAGGGCGAGGACGTCGACAGCTTCTCTTGGCTACAAGAGAGCTGCCCATCTATGTGAGACACCTAGGGAGTAGTCCCCGATGATCCCTCCTTCAGGGTTCTAACAGCTTGAGGGAGTGAGTACACAAGTGTGGGGGTGGGTAGACTCACCATCAGTAATCTCCATCTCATAAGGGGAGGGTCTCCTCTTCACTCGGTTGTTGGTGGCAAACATAGGGAAGGCATCTGGCTCCCCAAAGAACCCACTGTGGGAGGGAGCAGGCAGATCACAAGATCACATGTGGGTGGAGGGGAGAGAGAGGCTCCATACAGATCCTCCCCACATGTTCTTGAGCCCCCGCCCCAAAAAACAAGGGCAACCCTGGTCCCTTCACATCAGAACCGGGGATAGAAAGAGCATGAAACACACACACACAACACCCCCAGCCTCTCTCTGTGGTGAGACAAACAAGGGGAGGGTGGCCACGCACCCCTACACACACACACACTCAGACACACACACACACACAGAATTATTGGTGAACACAGGGAGCAAACACAAAAATGAACATACAGCCCCCACATACAAGCGCACAATCCATAGACACCTCCGCTCCCAAGCAGGTGCTCACGCAGGCAGACACGGCCTTCACACCTGGCAGTGTGCAATTCCTGCACCCCATAAGGGCACCCTGTCCCTTACCCCCAACTTCACCCCACCTTCACTCCAGCCCCATGGGGCCCATGAACAGACAACAGACAGGAAACCCTGACTCAGCCCCACTGACATGCCCTCCCTCCCATCACCCACTGGGCTCTCCGTAGCTTCTTCCTCCAGTGTCCCACAGACTCACCGACTGCCCCCCACTGTCTCTCCCTGCCTCATCTTCCTGTCCCCACCCCAACCGTGCCTCCTGCTCTCCACCACCTCAGTGGCCCCAGCAGGGAAATGGATACTCTCACACCAAAGGGAGCACACATCCTGGCCAGAGATCGCAGCTAGGGGCAGAGGAGCTCAGGAGAGGAGGGAGGGATCCATTCCCCAGGCGGGCCCTGGCGGGGAGTTTCAGAGGAGGGAGCCCTCTTGCGAGCACCCTCAGATGCACATCTCTTACCTGTCCACCGAGGGCTGCAGCTTCCAGAAGAATTTCACAGCGGAGCGCATTCAGACACACTCCTTGCTGGTACTCACACTCAGACTCCTCCTGTCCACCCCACCACCACCGCCACCACCCCCAGGCAGCGCCCCGCGCTTCTGCTCACAGCCAGCCGCATGCCGGTACTCCCCCTCTTCGGCTTCCAAGCTCCGAGCACGCCGCGTTAACAAGGCACCGGCACACCGCCCCCCGCGTGTGCACACATACACACACACACTAGCAGAGGACTCGTTCCAAACTTGCACGGGGGCTCCAGCCCAGACTTTTCCGACCCCGAGTGTAAAACGTCCCCCTCTCGCCCTCTCTCCGCGCGCTCGGCCGCACTGCCCCGCCGGGAGATGGGCAGCCGGCTCCCGACGTGCGGAAGGGGAGCCCCGGCGCCCATGCCTCCTGCCCACCCGCCCCTCCCGCCGGCCCTGACCTGCCGAGAGAAGCCAGCGGCTGGCTGAGGCTGTAGAGCAGCGCGCGGCCGGGGGCGGCGGGGGCCGCCAGCGCGGGCGGGCTCAACTGCACCATGCGGCCGTCGCCGGGCAGCTCTGCGGGGGCCGAGGCGGGCGCGGGCCCAGGAGGTCTGCACAGCTCGGTGGTGGGTACCCGATGGCGCGCTTCGGCAGCCGCCGCGTCGCGGCCCTTTAAGTCTCGCGCGGCGCCGCCCCCACCGGCGGGGCCGCCCCCCGGGCCGCCGCCGCGCGCACCCAGCTCGATGACCGGGGGCTCCGCCGGGGCCGCGCGGCTCGTCTCCTTGGCGACGCCGTTCAGCAGGACCAGGTGCGGGGGGGCCATGCGGGCCTCGGCCGCGTCCCGTCCCTCTAGCGGGGGGTCACTGCGTGCCGCCTCGCTCGGCGGCCGCTCCGTCATCCTGCGGGCAGACAGACAAGCGGACACCCGCTCTGACCACCGCCCCCAGCCCATCCACGTGGGGTGGGATCGGAGCGGGGGGTGGGGGAGGGGGTGAAAGGCAGAGAGAAACTCACGCACCAAAACGTGAGAAGAGGCGGACAAACTTAGCGCCACGTGGACACACACCCGCCCGCAGTGCTGGGGAGGGAGGGAAAGGGGGCCGCTGGTGTGGGAGAAGAGAGGAGGGTGCCCGGGAGACAGAGACTGAGGGCCAAAAGGACAGAGGTGGAGAAGGACGACAAAGACATTGGAAGAAAAGGAATACAGCCAGCGAAAGAAAAACAGAGGGGGGGGAAAAGGAGGAAGGAAATGTAGAAAGAGGCAAGAAAGAAATATCACCCCGTGCCCCTTCTCAGGCCGCAAGGGAAGAGGAGGGAACAAATCCCCGACCGTGTTCTTCCCGCCCCCCTTTTGGTTTTGGCGGGGAACCTGTCGCGCGGTGGTGGGGTGCTTTTCGAACCTCCCTTGCCTTTCAGCAATACCTGCCCCCAGCCTACCGCCACACACATACACCCAGAAACCTGGTGGGTGGGGGCGGTGCAAGAGGGATCAGGGCTGGCAGAGAATTATCCGGAGGAGCCAGCTCTCCCTTTCAACACATATTCACCCCTGCGGGGGCGGCGCCCGTCTACACTCCGCAAATCCACCTGTATTCTGTGTAGCCGCCGGAAACCCCAGTGGCCCTTTACTTTTACTCCTCCCGGGACTGGAGATGGGACATAAGGAAGGGAAGAAGATGATCCTGGCCATAGCTCCCCGCACACTATATATACTGCCTTCTGCTCAGCTGAACTCAAAAGTGAGGTGGGGTCTAGAAAGGAAGACTGCCTGAGGCAGTGTGAAGCCAGGAGTGTGGGGCGAAGGGGTGTCAGGATGGCTGCTGAACTCCTCCAGCACTCCCCCATCCCCCTCTCCTACCTCGGTGTTGTCCTCTGGGAAATGGGAGGAGTACCTCATATATGCATTTAAAAGCACTGTGCAAATGCTCAAGTAAACATTATTATAGACTGGGCCAGCAAGGAGACTACCTTGCCCAAGGTCACACTCGCCTGTTTGCCACAGAGCAAGACTAGAACTCCAGTCTCGCTCTGTCTTTGTTATCCTCCCATATACACCCTCTCATATATCCTGCCGCCCCCCTCCAGCCAAGGACAGTCCTCTTCTCCTCAACCATACTCCTGGGTGACCGCAGGCAGAGGCTCCACTCCCCACTACCGCTCCCTCCAGTTCTTCCAAAACCCACCACACACACACACCCCACCCCCGCAAGAATGAAAACAGAAAAACTATGAGACTCTGGGTCCAGAGCGGGGAAATGCCTGTGAGTTTTAATAAAACAATAAAAATATAATCAACTCAACAGGCTTCATAAGATGTTCAAAATAAGGTTTCTGCTGTCGGAATTATATAATTGGCGTATTTTGTAGCAGAAAACAAATACACAAAAATCCCACTCAGCACCAAGCAGAGTCCATCTGATCATTCCTGGCAGCCATTCTACCACTGCACCACTCTGGACTGGAGTCAGCCTGGGAACCATCCTCCCACCCAAGAAGAGAGACCGGACCTTCTGAAACCTCCTCAGGAGCTCAGCTCAATTGCCACCAGACACACAGCTGATGGAGAATCACCATTCAGATTAAGCTTCTGCCCTAGCTCTGCCAGTCCCATGGGCAGCGCCCCAAAACGACAAAATTCCCCCAGACCTGGTGTACCCTGGCTGCAAAGGCAGTAGGTCCGCAACACTTCATTGGAAACGAGTTTATGTTCATGGTGGAAACAATAGGTCTGTCTGTATCCACAGAATGGGACCGACCGTCAAGACACTGCGGCCACTAGAAATGCACCAGAGGTATACCATTGGAGACTTCCTGGCTCCCCTGCAACAGTGAAATGCATTAGAAATATACCGTCCTCTGGCAAAACATACAAGCCCCAAGGAGCTGGCTCCCTACCTTACTGTCCCCAGGCACCGTTGTGCGCCCAGTGACACGTGCTTAAGTCCCAGCTCCTAACCGAGTGACAAACGGTTCACTCAGCAATTGCCAGAATGAGCTCAAGCTCTCCATATGACACATTTGTACCTTCTGATTAATTCCGAGACTCTGAGTAGGAGCAGATCCCAGAGGGGCAAGGGGAGCACGTATTTCAGATGAGTTGTGACTCTGGTTCCAAATGCCCTCTCCAGACGCCTATAAATATCTATATCTCTGAGGCCCCCCCCAAACCTATGATTGGTCCCCAGGGGTCTGTGGTCAACCTCTCCCCGCCCCTCCCAGGACCTCAGGAAAACCCTGCCAGTTCATCTGCAACCAGGATCACCTAGGCCAGAGGGCCAGGCTCTCGAGGAAGCTGCCAGAGAACTCACAAGCACTTTCGGTGGTCGTTGACTAAACCCCATCACTTGGCTTTGGTTAAGATTATTAAAAGGAAAGCCTGGGCTTCCCTGGTGGCGCAGTGGTTGAGAGTCCACCTGCCGATGCAGGGGACACGGGTTCGTGCCCCGGTCCGGGAAGATCCCACATGCCGCGGAGCGGCTGGACCCGTGAGCCATGGCCGCTGAGCCTGCGCGTCCGGAGCCTGTGCTCCGCAACGGGAGAGGCCACAGCAGTGAGAGGCCCGCGTACCCCAGGAAGAAAAAAAAAAAAAAAAAAAAGGAAAGCCTGAGTGATGTTCACTTGTTTTTATTAGGAAAAATGAAGAAGGGGGTGAGGAGATTTCAGATTTCGTACCAAACAGCACTAGACTATTGGGCCATTACAACTCCTCTTTGTGCAACCAAGACCCAGCTCGAATCGAAGCCCCCTACACCGGCTCATCTCCTGTTGCCAGCCAGCCAGCCAGATCACTTCCATGTGTGTCTGAACACGACAGGGGAACCCGAGAGCTCCTGGGGGGCAGGCACCTGGTCTCCGGCAGCTCCCAATTCCCAGCAGGGAAAATTTCTTATGTGAAAACAGCCTCCGCCATGCCCCGGCTAAAGCCACCGCCTTAAACACAGCCTCTGGTCCCTGATACTGCATCCACACCCGCATGACCCCCTGGGGGAGCCCCAAGCCTGCACGCAAACCAAAATCACCCGTGAACAGAACCACTTTCCTGCTGCTACTGGAGTGGAGGGGTGTTTAAACGCAGCCCCACCCTAGGCCTTAGGCCCCAGCCTGGGCCCACCCGAGTTGGGACTGCGTTAGCCAGGATGGCTGCGGCCTTCTTCCTGCCAGAGCCCCGGGCGCACACAGCCTGCGCTATCCGGATATAGCCGTCCCAAAGTTATGAGCCTTGTGAAACGTCCACAGAACCAGGATAGAGGGGGACCTGGGCGGGGGAGGGGTGGCTAAGTCCAACTAGCTGTTTTCACCCAGGACCAGGAAAGGGCCCTGCTGGAAGCCACAGTGGCACAGAGGCCACAGTCAGTGGCAGAGTCAGATCCCGCATTCCCAGCTCTGGGTTCGTCCTCCCCTCCTCCTCCCCAGTCTGAAACTGGACTGTCCTCTGTCCCAAGCTTTCCCCACCTCAGGCCAGATCCCAAGGCCTTCCTGGTGACTGTTTCCACCAGTACTATTCCCCCAAAACTCACCTGGGGCATATTTAGAGAGAGCGGCCCCTCTGAATAGGATCTCCACTCCTCCTCCGGCGGGAGAGGGGCGGGAGCCGAGGTCCAGGTTGTGGAAGGGGGTCTTTGCTTTCCCCCTCTCTCACTGAGAGACCGGCAGTTAGGCCGCGGTGTGGTCCTGGGCGGTCTGCCGCGCCCAAAGCGAGTTTCCAGGAAAGATGGGGGTGGAGAGAAAGAGGGAGGGCGAGAGGGAGGGAGAGAGAGAAATGGGGGTCAATGGCTGGGAATTACCTCATGTCCTCGCCAACCCGCCCCGGGAATCGCCAGCAGCTTTCCGCCCCCAACCTGCAGGTGTTTGAAGCCTCCCCCGCACCCCCATAAAAAAGAACCCTACACCTGACCAATCAGGAATAACTATCTAGTCCAACAACAACAACCCCGCCGCAGACTGCCCGGAACGTTATCGGACCCTCCAACCGGGATGTCTGGTTCAGTGTGGCCGTTTGTTTTCTAAGCAGACTCGTCTACGCCGTTGGCTCGGGAACCGAAGTCAGGCCGGAGCTGTGGCCACAGCGCGGAGTCGTCCGCAGCCTGGCATGGGTGGGTAGGGGGATGTGTGTCCGAAAAGGGGGATCCAATCTTCAGACCCTGGTCGGTGGGACAGAACCTCTGAGGACCCCATTCTCTCCATGACTCTCACCTGCCCACCTCCAACCCAAAGCGAAACCAGAACCCAATTCCAAAGGCTACTTTCCCGAAGGGATACAGTCTGAACGGCGCAGATCCGAGAGAAAGGGGTGGGTGGGGGGATATCTGATGTATCCCGGTCCCTTTTTTTCTTCCTACAGATTAAGGGGAGGGAAAAAAAGAAGAGGGAGAGGAGGAAAAGAAAGAAAGGAAAAGAAAAGAAAGGGAAAAAGAAAGAAAGGAAAGGCCCTCGCCTTTCCCTCAACAATTCCTACACAAGATTTTCGATTTATCGGTATTCAGATCGTCAGAGAAGAGGAAAATTTGAGTAATTCTTTTCAGAAATAAACAAGGAAAGGAGGGAGGGTAAAAATAAATCCAGTACTGCTTCCCAGGGTGTAGCGGTAGTGAAATTTAGTTCACCTTTTTTTCCCTCCCTCCGGAAGGTTTGTTTAATTTGTTTTGCCTAAATTGTCCAGTTTATGGTCACACATCGAAGTCTTGGATTAATTGCTAAGGCCACCTCCTTTTTGCCCCGGCTTTAGTGGACAGTAATAATTATTCCCTGCGGTTTCAGTCCAATGCGGGAGATTTTCTTTCTCCTCTTCTAATCCAAATGAGGGGGGAGGTGTGGGAACAAGGAGGAATCCAGTCATGCCCGGTGTCTGAGGTCGGGTTTAATTTTTGCTTTAGGACGGAGTCTCTGTGTTCGTCCCTCTCTCCATTTTCTCTCCCTACCACAAACCCAGCAATTTAAAAAACAGCGCTGGTGGGAGGAAACCCGCGCTGCTTTGTTATCGCCCCGAAGAAGCTAAAAGGGACAAGCCGCTTCGCTCCTGGACGATTATTTTAATTAAAATATGATGATGATGATGATGATGATGATGGTAGTAGTGGTGGTGGTGGTGGTGGTGGTGATGATGACATTAGCAACCACAGTAACTGGCAAAACAAAATCCTTTCTTTCGGAGCTAGGGCAGCACTGACCCCGTCCCTCCATGAAGCCCGGTCTCGGTCATCGATGTGACGGGTACCTGACCCACGCGGGAATGTCGCTCACCCGGGGAGGGGGTAGAAAAATGTTCCTTGGAGATGATCCCGAAGGTCCCCACCCGAGGCGCGAGGCCTGGAGAATGCGCCCATTGTCTTTTCCGGGCCTCTCCCGCAGACCCCGGCGGCCGTACCCGCGAAACTGACCAGAAATGGACGAAGCCTGAATGCGGCGGGAACCGAAGCCGGCGGCTACCGGCCTGAAGGCGCTGGCCTCCGCGAGCGCTTCTCAGCTTCCAGCCTGGAAGAGCCTCCCGCTCACTAACAACCCCTCCAACACCGAGGCGCAGAGTGGCCTCTGGACAGAGCAGCCGCTGATCGGGCTGCTCATCCAAGCCAACATTGGCTTCCGAATACATCATAATTTGGAATAAAACGTGAAATCCCTCTCCCCGCCCCCATGCCGCCTCCTCAACTTGCGCATCCATCTCTCGCTCGCTCGCCCTCCCCTCCACCCCCCAGCGATTTACAAACGCACTTCCAAAGGACACCAGTACACAGGCACACAACCCGGTGCGGACAGGGCCACACGCGGTCCAGCCCCATAGAAGGGAAGCAAAGTAAGCACAACCCAACACTGCCCCACAAGCCGACTCGGTCAAGCCCATCCAGCACGACACAACGAAATCGATCAAACGCAATCGCTCAGGGACGCACAACCCACCGTAGTCAGGATCACACACGCCCGACACAACAACGAGACCATACAAACACAGTCGCAAAGGCCAAGCAACCCAACACACATGTCCAGAAGGCAAACGAGCATAATTATATACAACGATGAAAACGCAGAAGGGCCTCGGAGAACTCAAATCTACACCCTAAAGAGGGCAAACACCATCACACTTGGACACACAACCTATCGCCTAGAAGACCACACTCAGAAGAAGTCAACACTGCCCACAGCTCACACACGCACTCTCACAATCCCACGGCATGCACACAACCACCAAGGAGAAATGAAAACCAACCACCGCCTCGCGCATTTCTGTATATTGCGTAAGGAAAAGGGGAAGGAAGGAAGAGAGTCTCCGAGGCGGGAGGGGCGGCGGCGGCGGCGGCGAGCTCAAGGGCGTCGGTGGAAAATGCCCCCCATCGAAAGAAACCGAGGGAAAAGGAACGAAGCCTCTTCTGCGAGCGGGCAAAAGAGGGAGGAACTGGATGGGGGATTCCGTGGGAGGTTGCAGGTTGCCTGCCCCTAGAAAAAGGCCAGAATGCTCACGTTTTGCCGCTAAGGGGGTACGCGTGTGGCCATTTTGAGGCCTGGTCCTTAGTGCCGAGCCCTCCCCCAGCGCCCCCCCTCCAGTCCCCCCCTTCCGCGCCGCGGCGCGCCCGGCTCCTCCGCCGCCGCGCTCTAATCCCGCTCACGTTCTAGGCCTCGTTAGCATGGGCCGAGGCGCGCGGGGGCCGTGTGTGCCGCGGAGATAAGGCACTGCCGCGGGTCCGCTCGCCCCCGATAAGCGCCTCGGCCATTACGGGCCAAATGATTCATTTTAATTTGGCAATTTCACCGGAGGGAGTGGAGACTGGTTGCGCGGCTCTGGGACCGTCTCCGTAATGCGCCACGGAGAGAGCTGGGCGGGCGCTCTGTCTAGGACCCGGCGGGTCCAGCCTCATTACTGTTCCCGAGGCCTCTCGGGAACCCGGGCTCCCCACAACCTCAGTCCCTCGGCCTCCCAGACACATTTCTCCAACGACTCGCACCCCAGCAAGACCACAACACCAAAATGATCACATCCAACCCTTCCTTCCCTGACATTCATTCATACTAGTGTCCTGGATACCCGGGTTTCAATGGGCAGTTCTTCTTATGCCAGAAAGCTCCCCAGCTCCCCGCGACTCTCACTCCCTTCAACCCTGGCTCTTTTCTGTTCTAAAATGGAGCCTGCTTACCTGAATGTTGGGACTGAGGTTACACCCAAGAGGCTCTATGGAGGCAGAAATGGTGTCAACGAAGAGTTTAAATATCCATTCTACTGAGTTTCAGGCTGAGCCCAGAGCTGGGAAACATCCCTCCCCTCATAATTTAACATTTTAATCTCGCTACTGAAGCAGTCTTCTGAGCACTGTACAAATATTAACTCATTTAGTTCTCATAAACAGTCCTAAGAGGTTGGTGCAATTATTCAGTTTACAGATGAGGAAACTGAGGCAGAGTGAAAGTAACTTCCCCAGTGTCACATATCTAGTGAGTGGTAGAACCTGGGTTTGAAGGAAATCTGGCACCAGAGTCCTCTCGAGCCCAGCTAGAGCCTAGGCTTGGAGGAGGGATCTGGGCTCAATTCACTGCAAGAGCTGAGATCTGTACCGTGTCCTAGAAATCTGGGTTCAGTGAGGGGTAGGCAATGGGCTCAGCCCATGGAGGGTATCTGGGTTCATTCTTTTAGGGTGGAGTCCCAAAGTCACTTAGGGACTTCCCTCGTGGCACAGTGGTTAAGAATTTGCCTGCCAATGCAGAGGACAGGAGTTCGATCCCTGGTGTGGGAAGATCCCACGTGCCATGGAGCAACTAAGTCCGTGCGCCACAACTACTGAGCCTGTGCTCTAGAGCTGGCGAGCCAGGACAACTGAAGCCCACGTGCCTAGAGCCCATGCTCCGCAACAAGACAAGCCACCGCAAGGAGAAGCCCGTGCTGCTCGCCACAACTAGAGAAAGCCCCAGCGCAGCAACAAAGACCCAACGCAGCCAAAAATAAATAAATAAATAAATAGAAGTCACTTAGTTCCAAACCTCAGTTTCACCTCAGAGAGCTGTTATGAGGATTATATAAGATGATCTTTAAAAGGTGGTGAGGGCAATAATCTGTGGAAACTTACCAGCCTGGAACCCAGCATGACATCATGTGCACTTGCACACGGGAGTTCTGGTCTATCCTTATAGAGAAGGAAATTAGGTCATGAGGAGATGTGACTTGACCAAAGCTTACAGTGACCTAGAGGAAAAGCCAAGACCCAAACTCAATTATCCAGTTCCCAGTCCACAACTCTACCCACCATGCCAGGCTACTTTGTCCTTCTAGCATCTCTGGTTTTGAGCTCCTTTTGGCTCCTGAGAATTCACAGACTGAGTCCCAGTCGAGGACTGAGCCCAGAGGGTGGCTGCAGTCTGAGTCTGGCCCCTCCTTGGCCATCAGGCAACTCTCCGTGAAGATACAGTTAATCCAGTGCAACCTGTTCCCTCTGTTCCTCTCATGCTCTCTGGTGGAAGTCAGGATGCCATGTGGATACAGGTAACTTTTACAGAATCCCATGGGAGAAGGGCTACCCATGTCCTGAGGAAAAGAGTCTAATTCCTGGACTTGCCACAAGGCCTCCCCTGGCCCAGCCACACCAACTGCTCAGCAGGGACTCAGGGGACCGACCTCTGTGGTTTGCTCAGCCCCATCTCAAACTCTCTCCCCGCGGCTCTAGCCACACCTCACCCACTGCTATCAAATTCAACTCACCCTCCATTATGTGTCAGCCTCTGCTTTACTGCACCTTCTCCTCTCACATCCATCCTTCAAGACTCAGTCTTTCTGCTCCATCCTTCTTGAAGCCTCTCTGCAATGGGGGTTGGTTTTCATCTCTCCCTCCTCTGGTCCCCGTTGTCTTTGCTTGGTTGCATCACTAAATATAATTATGAGTTCAAAGCCCAGCGCTGCCACCCTTGGGCTGTGGCACCACTGGGCCAGTCATTTCACATCTCTGAGCATTGAGAACCTTTCAGGTAAGCCAAGGGCTGGAACCGAAGGGCTTGAGGTTCATGAAAGGCATAGAGAAGAGTCCAGTACTGGCTGGAGCAAGGCTGTGGACAATTCAAAGAATTTGGTGGGGGGCACCATTTTGTTCATTAGGTTAGAGGGGGTGCGTAATGTCCTATAAAAGATCAGCTTTGCATTTCTAGAAAACTCTTTGGCTGCACGGTGGAGTGGAGAAGGGGTATGTGGGGGTGGAATGATGTGGGGATACCAGGCCCGAGGCCGATGCAGTGGTCCAAATAAGGGGGATTGGAGCGTGGACTAGGGTGTCGCCAGGAGAGATGGCAAGAGGCAGACGCAGACGACATGTATTTAGGATACAAAATCGGGTTTATAAGAATTGGGTTTGAGACATGAGGGAGAAGGAGAAATCCAGGAACCCTTGGGTTTCTGGCTGTATTTGCCTAGATGGGAGTGTTATTCCAGGTGATGGGGGCTTGGAAGCCAAGGGAAATGGAGAGGGATTCTGCATTTGTTTTGTTTTGTTTTTGTTTTTTTTTAAACATCTTTATTGGAGTATAACTGTTTTACAATGGTGTGTTAGTTTCTGCTTTACAACAAAGTGAATCAGTTATACATATACATATGTTCCCATATCTCTTCCCTAAATTTCTTGAGTGTAGGTGCCTTGAAGGCACCTACAGGCTGTTGGACAGGCAAGGCTTTTGTCAGCCCTGCCGAGCGAGCGAGGAGAGAGACGCGAGGGGAGGTGATGTTCACCATCCCCCTCTATTCTCGAAACTCCAGATTCTGACAGTCTGGCAGCCATCCCGACCTGTCCCCCACTCCCTGCCTGGGGTTGGGGGCTCGTGACGTCTACACCCTCCCCCCTTTCCCGTTTCCGACGGTCGATGGAAAAACGGAAACTGCGCGTTGAGCCGAGAGCCGCCCGAAATAGCGTCTGGTGCCTGTCGATCAGCGCGCTGTCCGAGTGTCCGGGAGCAGCGAGTGACGCTGCCCACGGCCCCGCCAGGAAATGCCACCCCTCCTCCACCCGCCCCAAGCAGGGGCCTCGGACGGGCAGGAAACCCGGAGCTCCTGGGCTGGGGATGTCGAGGGGGAGGGGACGTGGGGACCCAGACTCGTGCGTCTGGAGTCTGGTCCTGGAGGGAGCAGCCTGGAGAGAACAGCCTAGCCCGGCTTTGGGGCTTTGGGCCTGAGGGCGTCGTCGCCACTCTCCGACCTGTCCCCCACCCCCACCAAAGGCCGGATCCTCCCCCAGATTCGAGGCTTTAAATTTTTTTCAAGTGTTTCTGCCTACCCTGTCTCTGCGTCCTAGGCAATCTCTGAGCTTTCTCCCCAGAGCTTGTCCCCTGGAGGTGCAGTGTGTGTGCACTGTTGTGGTCAGCCAGGTTTGTTTTCAGTACACGTATATGGTGGTACTATGTGCCAGGTGCTGTCCTAAACACCTCATAAATATTAATTTCAGTTAATCCTCACAACAACCCAGTGACTAGGGACTACCATTACATCCATTATTGTAGGTAGCCAGTTGAGGCACAGAGAAGTTGAGCAACTTGCAGAGAACACCCAGCTGGTAGGTGGTGGAGTCAGATTGCACACCTAGGGCGGCAGAATGAGTACAAAAGTCAGGCAGTCCTGAGTTCCCACCCTGCTCCCCAACTTGCCTGCCGTATGTTTCCAGGAAAGTTACTTAATATCTGAGTTTCACTTTCCTCATCTGTAGAAGGGAGATGATAATTGTCTATACATCATACTGTTCTTAGGATTTTTTTTTCTTTTTTTTTTTTTTTTTTCGATACGCGGGGCCTCTCACTGCTGTGGCCTCTCCCGCCGCGGAGCACAGGCTCCGGACGCGCAGGCTCAGCAGCCATGGCTCACGGGCCCAGCCGCTCC
>NC_041217.1:145366735-145368022 GCF_002837175.3 Physeter macrocephalus | reverse complement strand
AGGTGGGATCCTCCCGGACCGGGGCACGAACCCGTGTCCCCTGCATCGGCAGGCAGACTCTCAACCACTGCGTCACCAGGGAAGCCCTTTAGGATTATTTTTAACAGTAAAAACTGATTTGAGATGTCATTGTTTCCCCCTTCTACCTCCATATGACCCCTGTCTCCATTCCTTGCCCCGGAAGAACCTTGCCCCCTCAAGTAAGCACATCTGAGCCCAGAATTCCAAGCTTGAGATGTGGGGAGAGTCATCTCTGTGCTGCCAAACCCAGCGCTGCCATCACAATGCTCAGGGATGGAAAGGACTTCACTCTAATTCAGTTGTTCTCAAAGGAGACCATCACCATCACCTGGGAACTTGTTAGAAAAGCAAATTCTCAGGCCTCACCCCAAGCCTGCTAAATCAGAAACTCTGGGACTGAGGCCCAGAAATCTGTGTTCTAACAGGACAACCAGGTGATTTCTGATGAGCACAAAACTGTGAGAACCACTGCTCTGGTTTACAACCCTCGTGTCGCAAAGACCAATGTAAAAGAACTGAATGTATTTAGAAAGCACTGTGCTTCCCAATATTTTGAAGCCATTTCCCTTTCCCTAACCCATGCTTCATACAGGAGCATCCAGAATACCAGAGCTGCTCCCCAGACTTATAGAGCCGATAGTACCTAAGTGGGTCTGTCCTCACAAGGCGAGAACCCCACACAGCTCTGCCATCAATGATTTTGCTCCCAGAACTGTCAGAAAAGGACAGAAGAACATGTGTGCAGCCACCAGCCCTCTGGCCAGCAAATAGTTGTTACTGGTCACCCAGATGGGGCCCTGGCCCTTGTGTAATGTAAATACTTGTGGGTGGGATCCTTGGATCGATGAGGGGGACTATATGTGCTGAGCACCTGCTGTATGTGCCTGCATTGCTCCTCGCTTCTGCCTCTGTTGGTTACTTCATCTCCACAATAACCCTGCTGGGCTGCTAATGTGACCCCAACTTAAGAGGTGAGGAAACATCATACCCAAGGTGATTCAGCCAGTCGCACCCATGTCAGCTTGGACCCAATGTCCTTCCCATTCCTGCTGGCTATAAGGAAATATTTGCTACATTGGGAGAACTACTTAAAAATCTTGTGGTATGGGCTTCCCTGGTGGCGCAGTGGTTGAGAGTCCGCCTGCTGATGCAGGAGACGCGGGTTCGTGTCCCGGTCAGGGAGGATCCCACATGCCGCGGAGCGGCTGGGCCCGTGAGCCATGGCCGCTGAGCCTGCGCGTCCGGAGCCTGTGCTCCGCAACGGGA
>NC_041217.1:145319409-145364877 GCF_002837175.3 Physeter macrocephalus | reverse complement strand
CATGGCCGCTGAGCCTGCGCGTCCGGAGCCTGTGCTCCGCAACGGGAGAGGCCACAGCAGTGAGAGGCCCGCGTACCGCAAAAAAAAAAAAAAAAAAAAAAAAAAAAAAAAAAAAATCTTGTGGTATGTCCTGATTTAAATCCCTTGTGACCCTAAAGAAGATAAACAAATAGCCAAAATGTCATGGGAAGATGTGCAAACTTGCATTTGGGAAATGCAAATTAAAACTACAATGAGATACCATGATACGTTCACTAAAATGGTTAAAATTTAAAAGGCTGACAATCCCAAGTACTGGTGAGGATGTGGAGCAACTGGAATTCTCATACATTGTTGAAGGGAGTGCAGAAATGTCTCAACCACTTTGGTGGATCTTTAGCAGTTCCTTATAAACATGCAGTTTATAAACATACACCGCCTTGGGAGAATTGAAAAACATATATCCACAGGACCTCTTGTACATAAATCTTCATAGCAGCCTTACGAATAATAGCTAAAATCTGGAAACAATCCAAATGCCCAGCAACAGGTGAACGGATAAACTGTGGTACATTCATGCAATAGAATACCACACAGCAATAAAAAAAAGAACCAAACTGGGCTTCCCTGGTGGCGCAGTGGTTGAGAATCTGCCTGCTAACGCAGGGGACACGGGTTCGAGCCCTGGTCTGGGAAGATCCCACATGCCACGGAGCAACTAGGCCCGTGAGCCACAACTACTGAGCCTGCGCATCTAGAGCCTGTGCTCCGCAATGAGAGGCCGTGATAGTGAGAGGCCCGTGCACCGCGATGAAGAGTGGCCCCCACTTGCCACACCTAGAGAAAGCCCTCGCACAGAAACGAAGACCCAACACAGCCAAAAGTAAATAAATAAAATAAAATAAAAAGTAACTGTACCATTTAAAAAAAAAAAAAAGAAAGAACCAAACTACGATACGTGCAAGAATATGGAATCTCAAAAACATTATGCTCGGTGAAAGAGGCCAGACACAAAAGAGCATATTAGTGTCTGATTCCACTTACAGGGAACTCTGGAAAAGGCAAAGCTAATCTATAATATGACAGAGCTCAGATCGGGGTGGTGGGAGAGGGAAGATGACAGCAAAATGCACAAGGGAACTTTCTGGGTAATGAAAATATTCTATATCTTGATGGTGGTGGTGATTATGTGAGTGTATGCATGTCAAAACTCAAGAAACTGTACACTGAAACTGGATGTTTTATTGTACATAAATCATGCCTCAATAAAGTCATTTATAAACCTTTTTTTGTGGCCCAGTTTCAATCGTATCTTGTCCAGGGAGCCTTCCCTGGTCAATCCTGCGTGGATATTTCCTCTCACCTCTTGCTCTTCTGATGAGCATGCCCCCGAACCCTCCACTACAGTCCAACTGGTGCTGCTCAGGGCCAGCACAGGAGGCATTCGTACGTATCTGGGGACACGAGAGGAACTACATGAATGGTGTTTAGAAAAGTGACAGAGACATCTGCCAGGAAGTAGTGTCATTCCCTCTGGCCCTCAGTTTCCCCATCTGTAATAGGGAATGTAATGGGGTGAGAGGACCACAGGATCCCTCTCTCCCTTTTATCTCTTATCATTTCTTTCACTCTGCCTCTCATCTCTGCCACCTCTATCTCAAGCTTGCGCTCTCTGTCTCTGTCTCTGTTTCTCTCCCTGGGTCTGCTCTTTTTCCTGCCGCTGGTCCTCACTCTCTGTCTCTGTCTTAATCTACTTCTCATCTTTGCCCCCTTCCTCTTTTTTTGGTCTCTGCTCCGACTCTGAGAACTCCAGTTCCCCCACAGGTACCTGTACCAACAGACATCTCGGTTCCCTTGTCATATTTCTAACAAGTCAGACCTGATAGAGAGTTCTAAGCTGGTCTGTCAGCTGTTCTGGGCCAGGGTGAGGGGGTGGGTGATGGAAAGGAAGGTGGAAAGGGAAAGGGAGAGTTTATAAAGTCACCTTTTAAAGACACACACGGGCCTACTGGACTCTGTCACCAGCTCTGAGTCACCAGGAAAACACTGCGGCAGGAGCCCTCTTGTCCCCATGGCCTGGGTCCTGTGCATCCAGCCCGGAACCCTCCCACAGGACAGAGCATAATGGTGTGGTTAAGCATATGTTACTGATTGTTAGGCCAACCTAGGCTAGAGTTCCTCCTTGGCTACTCAGTAGGTGGTGTCCCTATGCAAGTTACATCACTTTTCTGTGACTCGGTTTCCTCATCTCTAAAGTGGGGGTAAAAATAACATATGATTCACAGGATTGTTGGAAAGATTATGAGACATATAGAAAGAACTTAGCACAGAGCCTAGCACCATCTGATACATAGAAGCTCTTCTTTTTTATGAGAAGCCTCTACTTTGCACCAGCTCTGTATTTAGACCTAGGGATCCTAAGATGGAGGAGACAGACACACAAGCAAAGAATTATAGTGCAGCTTAATCAGTATGCTACTAGGGCGGAGTGTGCAAAGTGTGCTGGGAACCCAGGAGAGACTGTGTGCGCGTGTGTGTATGTTTATTCTGCCAGGAAGGATAAGACCAGACTTTACAGAACTGGTGTCATCTGTCTTGCACTGTGAGGAACAGGGGCAGATGACAGGGAAGAGTAATAGCAAGTACAAAGGCCCAGTGGTGGGAAGTGAAGGGCACAGGTGGGGACAGCAAGCAGCTCAGTGTGACTGTGGCTCAAGCGATCCGCAGGGACTCCGTGGTAGATGCAGCGAGAATGGGGGGCCAGGGCTCTCCACATCGCATGCCACCCAGCTCCATTCGTTCATTTTATTCCACATTTGCTAAGCATCTAGTTCGTGCCAGACAACATCTTAGGTGCCTGGGTGACAGAGACAAATAAGACATGCTCCCCTTTCTTAGACAGCATGCCCTGCCCTAGGGTAAGAAACCTGGGCTCCTTCTCATTCTGTTACTAAAAGCCGTGGTGGGGGAGCAATCTCCTGTCCTGTCTGGAATTCAGTTTCCTCATCTGCACAGTGGGCACAGCCCCTGCTTGTTTGTCCATTTTAAGCGAACACTTTTGGAGTGGTAGTTCTGGACCCCACGCTGGCTGCGGGGGATGGGAGAGGACGCAGAGCCCAGCTGGGCTGCCCTCAGGGAGCCAAGGCTCACCTTTAGGAGAACGGAGAGAAGTCGAATGAAATCATGTCCTTGATCTAGGGCCTTTGGCAGCACACAGTTGGGTACCTTGCTTCTCCAGGATTAGTCCCATCACTGTCTTGTTTTCCCAGGACTGTGCGCTGGGGCCCTGCTGCACAGGGGTGGCAGGAGGAGGCGGGGACAAGGGTGAACACCAAGTGAATCTCCTGGAGGAAGACAGAGGGAGCCAGGGACTCTGGTTGGCCTGGGACTTCCGGCAGAGCAGAAGTTCCTGCCTCCAGCTCCTTCTCCTGTGGCCCTTAAACCTCCCTCCGTTGTGGTGCCGACCACACGCGACGGGTTTCTGTGTACCCCAATGGGTACCGTATCTGGTTTGTCCAGGTCCCAGCCTATCACAGAGACAGAGCAGGAGCACCACAAATGTATTCTGAAGAAAGAAGAGCAACAGAGACAGAACTGGAGAAAGAAATTGAGGGAGAGCAACACCCGCCAGCAGGAACCTGGGCCATGAACTTAGAGGAAACAGAACTGGTCAGCCCTCCGGCTTCTAGAAAACAGCCCCAGAGAACATGCAAGTGCGTCCTGTATGGCCCTTGTAGGAGAGAGAAATGGTTCCTCGATTACACAAGCTGTGAGTCGCAGCCCCTTCCTGGGTGGCCCAGGGAATGCAGGCCTTGATGGGGGTGGGGCACTGGACTCTCCCTGGCTAGGTGGTACTCTCCATGCTGGGGGTGGGGGAGGGGAAGGAAGCGAGAGTCACAGCGCACCCCCTGGGGGTGATTCTGGGTGTTTGGAGCAAGTTACTCACCAGGAGTGACTAGCTGTGGTGCAGCCAGCATCTATGACCTGCTATCACCTTATCAAGGTAGGGACAGGATCTTTAGGGAATGGAAACACATGTTTCCCTCAACCCTCTGCTCTGAGGGAGGAGTAGAAAAAGGAGAAGAGAAGCCAGACAGGCCTATATTCAAATCCTGTCTTCCACAGTGTGCCCCTTGAGCACAGCACTTTATTTATCACTGAGTGTCCATTTCCTCTCAGGGATAGTCCCCATAGAATGCTCGAGTGAAGAGCGAGGGCTCTGGAGCGAGATTGCCAGGGTTTGAAACCTGGTTCTTCACATTGGCTGTGTGACTTTGGGGAAAATTACTTAACCCCCCTGTTCCTATTTCCTGCTCCCTAAAATGGGGGATAATAAGAGTATCTACCTCATATTGTTGTTGTGAGGAATTAGTAAGCTAACAATGTAAAGGGTTTAGTACACAGCAGATGTAGTCAGTAAATGTTAACTATTGTTCTTAAGTCACTGAGTTGTTATGGTGATTAGATGAGAAAACAAATGTAATTGTGCTTTCCTCTGTGACCTGAATGATCCGCAAGGCAGTAAGCAAACTGTACTGACTCTGTAACAGGCAGTTTCTGATCTGCAGAAAGATCTCTAAGAATAATCTTGTCTTCCTTTCCCCCATCATATGCTCCTATCACAGCCCTGAACCAGGATCTTGTCTCTCGCTGTAGGTCTTTTCCTCTGCTTTTGTCCCAGTTTTCTGTGGTCGTGAGTACCTCTGTGACTGCATGAGAAACTGCACATTTGCTGCTGTTACCTCGCAGGGCTGGGTGAGGTCTAAGGAGACTGAGTAGGACTAAGATAAGTGTTCGATGAGTGGGATTCTGCACATATGTCCGTGCATGCATAGATGCATCTTTACAGTGGCAGCGTCTACCAGAAACCTTCTCTTTCTTGGTTTTGCTCCCAAGGGTCTAGCACAAGGTCCCAGACATAGTGGGGACATTCAACAGACCTTGTCCCTGTGACTCTTCATTGGACAAGGCGATCATACATGGTCCCTGCCCTCAAGAAGCTCCCAGCCGTGGGTACTCACAACCAACATACAAGCTGGCTGTAATCATCTGCAAGAGGACAAAAAGAGGACCAGAGAGAGGGTAATGAGAAGTCAAGAGAGGAAAAAACTCACTCTCACAAGAAGATTCTGGGAAGGTTTCCTGCAGGGTGGGGAGGAGTCCTGGAGCGGGAGAGCATCTAAGCTGCGTTTTGAAGAGTTAATAGGGCTTTGAGCCCATGGAGGGTGTGGAGGCAAAGGAAGCAATTGGAGTGTGTGTGTGTGTGTGTGTGTGTGCGTGCCCGCGTGCACACAGAGGCTTTTCGTTCCTTTATGGTAGCAAGGGAAATGGGGGGCGGGGGAGTGTGTGTGTGTGTGTGTGTGTGTACGTGCCCGCGTGCACACAGAGGCTTTTCGTTCCTTTATGGTAGCAAGGGAAATGGGGGGCGGGGGAGGCGAGGCTAGGTTTGATGCTTGGTACCTGATTTACTGACTCAAATACCATGGCATATGACAGCATGCTCTGGGAGGCTGGAGTCCTGAGTCCCAGTCTGAGCTCTGTACTTACTGAGCTGTGTGAATTTGAGCAAGTCCCTTTTCTTGGGGCCCCGATGTCCTCATTTTTACAATGAGGACCAAGTGATTTCTGAGGGCACTGCAGCTCTGAATACCTGACATCGCCTTTTCCATTGTGTTTTTAATTAGTTCCTCTTGTCCTCCTGGTCCCAGACCTCCCGTGAAGAGGCAGGACACAGGGCTCTCCCCAAATCCGTCCTTTTCCTGGAGTTCAGCCTCTTACCAGGAGGTGGGAAAGCAGGATTTCCTGTGAGGATGTTTTCTGTGATCCAAACAGTTCCCGTCTGGGGAGCGGAGAGGAGATAGGGAACATCACCCAGGCCTCCAAACCCTTAAGCCCCTTTCTGTGGTTTGATGTTTTCTTCCACACTGGAGTTTGAGCTCAAAGTCAGGGAATGTATTAATTCAGAGCTGGAGGAAGAGATGTTGGTACCTCTTCGAACAGATATTATTACTCAACATTTAGGTGGTGAAAACGGAATTCTTTTTCTTTTTAAAGTGTTAAATAATTAGGTATTATTAAAAGTAAGGAAATCTTTTCCTCATCGATGACTGTGGAAATCCTTCAAAATGCTTCAAGGCCCCATTCCAATGCTATCTCTTGCAGAAGGCTTTCCCTCCTCTGGACTTATAAATCACTCCTCACAGCCTATTTCTGCATTCACATTTCATACAATCACAGAACGTTAGAGATACATGGCTAACCCCTTCACCTAAAAAATTGGGAAAATAAACCTAGTGATATGAGGTGACTTGCCCAGCGTTATGGAATTTTGAGCAGAGGGACAAGAGGAACCCAAATGTTGCTGACTCCTAACTCAGTGTTCTTTCTAGATGTGTATTTTTTCCCTTCCTATCTTTGGTTTCCTGCCCCCAACCCCCTCCTCCAATGCTATACCTATTCAGATCTCCATGCTTTCCAACAAGCTGTTCCCTCTATCAGAAATATCACATCTTCTCCTTCTCTTCCATATTGCTCCTGTAAGATTTTGAAAAAACCTGGAGCATTCGCAAAATAACCGTCCTCTTAATATATCCTCACGTCACATAGTTTTATTATAAGCCCTGACCTCACTGTATTGCTAATGTTTTCATGTGTCTCCCCCATTAGATCGAGATCCTACAGGACAAGTTGTCTTGTTCATCACGGTATGCTCAGCATCCCAGCCCAGAGCCCAGCAGAATCAACGTTAGACACCTGCTGAATGACTAAGGGTATAAAAGATGCCGGTGGGGAGAGGAAGAATGGAGGGAATGGCTGCTGCTGGGCTGGATGCTATGAAGGACTAGGTTGTTAACTATAAATGTGTGACCTTGGCCCACTTATACCTTATTTGTGTCTGTCTCATCATCTGTAGAAAGAGGTTGATGATGTCTGCCATACATACTTCAGTTGGGTTTTGGTTGTGAGGATTATATGAGGAAATGTGTGGGAAAGCACTTTGAAGAGTGTGAAGCAGTCTGCAAATCTAAGACATTATCATTAAATTTATTTTGCAGGCATAAAGGTCTCTGTTAATCTAGGAGCTAGGAAAGGTTCTGCCCTCAAGAGTAATGTCTAGGGGCTTCCCTGGTGGCACAGTGGTTAAGAATCCGCCTGCCAATGCAGGGGACACGGGTTCGAGCCCTGGTCCGGGAAGATCCCACATGCCACGGAGCAACTAAGCCCGTGCACCACAACTACTGAGCCTGTGCTCTAGAGCCCGCGAGCCACAGCTACTGAAGCCCTCATGCCACAACTACTGAAGCCTGTGTGCCTAGAGCCTGTACTCCACAAGAGAAGCCACTGCAATGAGAAGCCCGCACACCACAACGAAGAGTAGCCTCTGCTCACCGCAACTAGAGAAAGCCTGCTCACAGCAACGAAGACCCAACGCAGCCAATAAATAATAATTAATTAATCTTAAAAAAAAAAGAGTAATGTCTAGAAAACAAGGGCACAGGAAACTCTTTTGCTCCTCTAATTTCCTGGAGCCGTTACAGTACTCAGTAGAGGTTACCACGATGTAAAATCATTGACGTGAACTCTTTAATATTAACAGAGCTGGGGTTCCCTTCTTCAGGACTGTTGACTAAAAAACCAGTAGTTTCTGGTCTTGGCTAAAGGGCAGGGGGACTTCTGGGCAGAAAATAAGGCCGGCAGCTTGCAGGACAGCACATACCTGAAATAGCACTGACTGTAGTATTCAAAATCATTCATTCAGCTCAAGATCTGTGTCTCGTAGGAAGCTCTTCCTGAATTCCTCAGGCCTCAGATAAGTTGCATTTCTCAGTGGCTTAACAGGAGCTTGAGTTTGAATCTCTGGTAACAACTTATTTGTGTAAGTTACTTCCCTAGGGTCAGTCCCTCAACTATGAGGATGACAATCACCAGCTGGGGTCAGCAGGAGGCTTAAATGAACTAAGGCATGTGAAGTGCTCTGCACAGTGCCCTGTGAGCATGTAGTTAAGTCTTAAAAGATGGAAGCTATCGTGATTACACTGTTGTGGCTCCTCATAGTCTGAATCACTCGTTTTGGCTTTTCATCATACACTGTCTCATACTGTTTCCAGTGTGTATCTGTTTTCCCTAGAGCCTTTACAGCTGGCAAAGGCAAGACTTATGTCTAACATGTCTACATCCACATCTCTGGAGCTTATTTAGCACAGGCAGGGAAAGGCAGAGGACAAGTGAGCATAGAGTAATTAACCATCAAGGGGCTCAGAGGTTGAGTGAAGGGACATTTGATGAAGGGGGAGGAGGTGCCGACTGGCCAGGACCTAGACTAATAGGTTTCTTTCCCAGGTAATAGAAGCTCCATCATTTCCTTATTCCATTTGACATAGCGCCCATATCTATAAACAGTATTCTGTGGGACTGGATGAAAGAAAGAAATTCAGACAAATGTCACTGGAGAGGCAATCATCTCCAAAGGCTTTTCATCCAACTTTTCCTGTATTAATGCTTTTTCCAAAGATGCCGAAAAGCTATCGTAGATACTAATTTGTCAAGTAACTTCCAGAGTGAGTTCTCTTCTTAGAGAGGCTTCAGTGATGGTCCCTCTTCTCTGGATGTTAGTAGGAGACATGTTTTGTTGAATTAATCTACAGCCTAAATTCAGTCTCCAAAACTGCTTATGTGTCTTATCAGAGGCCTTGAATTAGATGTGCTAACAGCAGTGATGGAATTAAAGCCTTGGGTTCAGTTTATATTGCTAAAAAAAAAAGCCTAAAAAGCCTTGGATTCAGTTTTTATTGCTCAGATAGAGAGCTTCTTGTTTGGTGTGAAAATTACAGGATTCCCAGAGATAATGGCATAGTTAATGAGGCTGTCAGTGAATCAGCATTCTCTCAGTTTTTTAAATAATATGCAATATAAATTGTACTTACACTCACTTCTTGGGTGAAACACTGAGGGCTAAAGTTAAACAGAACACACTTGAAGTGGCGATGACAATTCCATTACTTAAAAATTTACTCCAATGAAACCTATAAGTGGATTTTAAAAATATTAAAATAACCGAAGCCCCAGACGTTGCCTATGGGAACAAAGGTAAACACAGAGAATCACCATCAGTGACATTTCTATATCCTGATTTTAACCTGAAAGAGCAATGTAACAGGGAAGTGTACACTAACTGGTGCCTGGCTCCAGTGGGGAACAGCAGAGAGCATCATGTTGCCATACTTTGGCTGGCTAAGTGTAAATTGTTTCATCATATTATTACCTTAGAAGGCCCCAGCTGGGTATTTAGAGACCCAAAGTCCATTTCTTTCCAGTTTACATATCAAATTTTCATATAAGGCAATGACGTCTTAATTTAACTTCAGCAGAAGAGCTTTCTCTCTCAAGTGAACGAGGACTTTTTCATTTACATTCAGAAATAACAATTTAAAACATTAAAAAAAAATAAATTTATTTATTTAATTTATTTATTTTTGGCTGTGTTGGGTCTTCGTTGCTGTGAGCGGGCTTTCTCTAGCTGCGGCGAGTGGTGGCTACTCTTCATCGTGGTGTGCAGGCTTCTCACCTGCGGTGGCTTTTTTTTATTGCGGAGCACGGGCTCTAGGTGCAGGGGCTTCAGTTGTGGCTCACAGGCTCTTAAGAGCGCAGGCTCAGCAGTTGTGGCGCTCGGGCTTAGTTGCTCCGCGCCATGTGGGATCTTCCCGGACCAGGGCTCAAACCCGTGTCCCCTGCATTGGCAGGCGGATTCTTAACCACTGCGCCACCAGGGAAGTCCTAAAACTTATTTTTTAAGAAGGTGAGGAAAGGAAGCAACTACTGATGCACTCAACAAGTTGGATGGATCTCAAGGATATTATGCTGAGTGAAAACCAATTTCAAGAAATTACATACTATGATTCCATTTATATTAGCATTCTCAAAATGACAACACTTCAGTGATAGAGAACAGATCATTGGTTGTCAGGAGTTAGTGTTGGAGGGAGGTTGTATTTTAAAAGAGTAGAACTAGGGAGTTTCTTTGTGATGATGGGACAGCTCTGTATGCTGATTGTGGTGGTGGTTATGCAAATCTATAAGTGATAAAATTTCATAGTTATACACCAAAAAGTAAATAAATGAGTGCAGCAACTTGTGAAACCTGAAGTCTGTGGTTTAGTTACTAATATTGTACCCAATGTCAATTGCTTGGTTTTGATCATTTACTATGGTTATATAAGATATTATCATTGGGGATTGCTGGATAAAGGGTACACCTGAACTCTCTGTTATCATTTTTGTAATTCTGGGGGAGTCTAAAAAGTTTTTTTTTTAAAGTGGAGAAGGATATGCTACAGCAGAGGACGAAGGAAAGCAGTCAATCTAGACATTTTTATTAAGTTCCATTAAAAAATATTAAAACATCTGAAAAACTCACAAAGTTTATAAAACATACTCATACTCACTCAATAATTTTATTATGTGATAGCTACTGCTATATGTTGAAAATGTTACATTCACATCAACCCACAAGAGTGCAAAAGTTTTACTTCCACAGTATTTAACAAATATGCATCTTAAGACAACATCTATACTCCTTGTATAAAAGATCTTAAGTTACTTTTAAAAATAAAACTTTCCCCTTAAATTCAATAAGGGTTGATTTAGCTAATTTACTCAGGGTCATGATAACTTTATATTCTTTTGGTGATACTGGGTAGATGCAAAATGCTAGGAAAACAGACTTACTTTTCAAAATGTACAGTATAAAAGAGCAATTCAGATTCATAGTTGGATAGCATCTGCTTATCTAAATTTGTTGAAATAACTGATCTCAGGATTTGTTTAAAAAAAAAAAAATCCAGTGATGCTGAACGCCACTATTTGAACAAAGGGCACTTAGCCCTCCTAATAGCCAGCCATCTCATAGACAATCAGGTCACTTGTTCAGCTCTTTGCCATCAGCTGCTACCAAGAAACAGAGTGATCCCTAGAATGACTAGGAATTCCAAAACTATCAAAGGCTCTGGCTTCCATAAGTATCTTCAGGAGACATCCCATTCTCATATCAGGAGGGCGGGGGAATTAAAAGTTTAAAATAATTTTGGCAACTGTCTGAGACGCTTCACATCTAAGAAGGTGCCTACTGAATTCATACTATTCATTTGCTTTAAAGTATCAGAAGGTTTCAAACTTTCAGGAAAAATCGGAGTATCCCTTACATTTTCTTTCTCAGGATGTTGGGTGAACTCTGCTTTTCCAGTTCGGAGGTTCACTGCAGGACTTGATTTAAGGTTCTTTAATAAGAAATCTGGGTTTTCATTCAACTGTGGTGTTGCTTTTGGCTGAACAACTTCATTTGTAATATTTCTCAATACTGGCATATCTGTGTGGGTGCCCATGGAGTCATAGTTACAACAAGTAGTTATCTCACAAGCATTCCTAGAAGGCTCTTTCTGACAATCAAGTTGTTCAGCTATGCATGTAAGGTTTTGATTCACTAAATGTTCACTCTTGGTATCTGTATTGTTTGGAGGCTCCTCTTCATCTTCACTATTGTCACTGCTTTGAATCAGTCCATATCTCTTCATGTATTTTTTGGTTGCAAATGACATGTTGTTTGGTGAAATTAAACTAAGGCCCACTGTGTTTCTGTCTGTATTAATATGTACAAGACTAAAAGATGAGTCACAGTTTTTTTGGTTTGATCTAGTGAGAGACAGTTGTGACAGCTGATTTTCATTTAAATATTTCAGAGCTATAGCATTTGCCTCCATGCTCAAATCCACACCGTTGGGGCTTAAGCCACTCATGCCAACATTAGCAAATGACATGCAGTTTAATCCAGAGATCACTGCTTCAGGGCTGATGCATGCCAACACACTGAAAGACAGAGCAGAGCAGGCCATCATTTATCTTATTGAGTACTAAACAGTGTAATTGTAAATATGTTCCATTCTATGAAGGTAACAGTAAGTCTTCAGCTTTAAGCTTGATGGTGCTTTTTATCTGAGAGCTCAGACATCTAAGTCTTGATGATCCAGATACATTCAAGGGGTAACTATGATAACCTAGAAGGTAATCCATGATGCAAAGACTGAAAGTGGAACACAAATTAATTTTCCTAAATTTATATCAGTTATGGTTTCAAGACCAAATATAAGACCCCCAAATGTAAAGCTTTTTAATATTGGTAAAGTAAAACAAAAATAAAATCAAACAGAAAACACATCTGATAATATAACATTACAAGATTTGGTGAGTAGCTCAGAATATTACATTGTTCATAGTTGAAGAGATTCCATTTGTAATGAATGAAAAATATCAACCAGTCTCTGGATATGGACATGTGTGCATGTGTGTGTGTATACACCAATTTTCTTTTGTTAGATATAATCCTCACTCACTTTGGTTGGTTTATCTCATTAACAGTAATCAATTGACTTGCCTTTTCCTGTATATCACATATACAATAGTAGCTGCTAATTTTTATTGATGTCTTATTATGTGCCAGGCACTCTGCTAAACATTCAGTGCCTCATTTAATCCTTGCAGAAACCCTTCTCTGGGAGGTTGTCCCTGTCATGTATTTCAACTTTATTCTCCATTACAACAATTCACATTTCCCTTCCCCTACTTTTCTGTTTTCTCCTCGGAACTTATGGCTACCTATATATCTAACTCACATTTCTTATTTATTGTCTAGCTCTCTCATGAAAATCCATGAGGGCAAGGGATTTTTTGTCTCTTTCCCCCACCACTGCAGTATCCTTGGTGCCTGGAACAGTGCCTGGCACAGGGTAGGCATTCAATAAATATTTACTGAAAGAATAAAATAGGAATTATTTTCTTTATTTTACAGTTGAGAAAACTAAGGAATAGAGATTTTAACTAATTTCCCTAAGTTGAACAGCTAGTAACTGGCAAGCTGAGCCCAGGTCTGCCTTACTCTCTGGGGCTCTATAACCACTGTTTCACTATACTGTATTCAGCAGTTTGTATTTTGCTATCAGAGTTTTTCTATTCCCTAAAAATCAGAGTCCTCTGTGTACTATTATATTATATATATAATATACAATATATTATTATTATATTCTAGTCAAAGAATATGCTATGACTTTCCATACCATCCAACGAAGAAATTCAACTGTTTTATACATGCCAGCCACTGCCTGCATCCCTACCCCCACAAAACCCAAACAACTATCAGGTATTTTTATTCTCACAAGTACCTGAAATTTTGAAGAAACTATTTTCAACCATCAATATCCCCTAAAACCAGTGATGTCATTACCAAACAATGGAAGAATGTGCTTAATAATGCTGTTCTTTATAACTACCTTGGAATTCTTCCTCAACCTTCTTGGTATTTACTGCTTTGGAGACTGTCTTAATAAGATGGAAGAGATAGTACCAATCTATCTAGATATTATTCTTTTATGATATATTCATAGTGCTAATATCTTCTGAATATAAAGTCATTTTTCTACTTTCTTTGCCTATTTCCTCAAAATTATAAGCAATTTGCATATTAAATCAGACTTGTACATATGAAAAATATATATCTATAGATAACAGTAATGTAAATAATATGAAAAGGCAAATAAAAACTTCTAATTCAAAATGTTAAATATTAAGAAAAAGTAGATCTAATATGAATTAGATCTTCTTTTTTAAACCATTTAAAAAAATTGAAGTATAGCTAATTTACGTTATGTTAGTTTCAGGTGTACAGCAAAGTGATTCAGTTATTTATATATATATTCTTTTTCAGAGTCTTTTCCATTACAGGTTATCAAAAGATAATGAATATAGTTCCCTGAGCTGTACAGTAGGTCCTTGTTTATCTATTTTATATGCAGACGTTAATCCTAAACTCCTAATTTATCTCCTCCCCCCATCCCCTTTGGTAACCATAAGTTTATTTTCTATGTCTGTGAGTCTATTTCTGTTTTATAAGTAAGTTCATTTCTATCATTTTTTTAAGATTCCACATATAGGTGACATCATACGATATTTGTTTTTCTCTGTCTTACTTCACTTAATATGATAACCTCTAAGTCCATCCATGTTGCTACAAATGGCATTATTTCATTCTTTTTTTTAACGGCTGAGTAATAATAGATCTTTTATAGAATGGTTAAAAGATCTATAGAAATTCATGAAAACAATCAATATCAGTTCAAAAGGTTCTTCAAGTTTCATTGTCTAACACAGCTAGCTAGTTTCGATTTGGGGTCTGGAGGAAACACCATTACTTTGAAAACAAAACAAATCAATAATACTCAGAACAAATGCATATAAACACTAGGGTAATTAAGATGAAAAGCAAAAGTAGGCCATTCCACTGATCAAATCCTAAAAGCCTTGATCACAGATATACTATATTAGAATCTCATTAGATATGCAGTCACAAAAGGATGATGAGAGTCCATTTATGTTTAAATATGAGAGTCACATGCCAACAATTCAGGGAATTATTCCAACTTACTTAAAGATGAAAACCAACCCTGACTATTGTCCTGTTTGAATCCCGGTTAGTTACCCTACTTATCCTACATAGGGTTTTCAACTAGAGAAAACATACCATTTTCAAGTAGAGAGCAAGGAAATAACTAGAGAGACTGCTAAGGATCTGTTTTGAATTCAAAAGGTCACTCCAACTGGGAATATGCCTGTAGAGGCTGCTGCCAGTCCTCCATCTTCCCTACAATTTCTAGGTAAGTCTGGGACCTTCTTTCATTGTTTTCCTGTTTTTGGACCTTCTTAACCTGCAGTGTTATGGAACAGGAAAGTCGAAAGGAAATCTTCCTTCCCCTGTCTCAGCTACTCTTCTGTCTGGAAGATATGCTCCTGCAGTCCAGAACTGGAATGTGAAATAAGTTTTCACACAGGTACAATGACAAAGGTAGCTGGTTTATAGAACTAGAACAACAACAGGCATTACAAGGATTATAAAGATTACTTTTCTGGAATACCAAACTACAATTTATACACTATTTCTATAGGAAAAATATGTCTTAAATTCTAAACAACTGCCTTATGAACTTTTAGCACACCAGCTATATTATACCAATATATATACCAAGATAACAACACAAGGCCATAAATACTGACAATAAGTATTACAGAGGTACTTATAAAAATAAGGCATTCATTGTAAACTTCAGTGATGACCCGAGTAGTTTGAATTTCCTTCCTTTATCAATCCATGAAGACCCACCAAGTGTGGTAGAGGCAATGAGGATTCACAGATAGATAAAACTCACAATCTTGCTGGAAAGGCTATCATGCTATATCATTTATTAGAAACAAGGTTCTCTGAGAGTACAAAACATCAATATTCTGGTGAGGGGTCCCAGAAACATTGACAAAGGAGGTGATATCTGAGTTCAGCTTTGAAGGATAAGGATTCTGGCAAGCAGAAAGATAAAAACTAACAGCAAGGAACTTTGCAAATACCAAAGATGGGTAAACTGGAATTTGGTAGAGAGTGGTAGGAAATTATACTAAAAAAACTAGGTTTAAAATTACAGGTGTGGGGTCTTGAGTAAACTGGTACTTAATTTCCTCATCTATAACACATGTATAATAATAGTATCTATCACATAGATTATTGCAAGGATTAACTGAAATAATGTTGCATAAAACTTCAGCACAGTTCCTCATACATTATGAGCACTCAATAAATGGTTGCTGTTAAAATTATTTTAGAAAAATAAAAGGAAATACAAAAGCAAAATTTTTAATAATAAGTGAAGTTGGTTGGCATGAATGTTTTGTTCTGGTTTTTTTGGCCTCGTGGCTTGTGGGATCTTAGTTCACTGACCAGGGATCGAACCCAGGTCCTCAGCAGGGAAAGCACATAGTATTAACCACTGGACCACAAGGGAATTCCCCTGAATATGGGTTTTTTTTTCTTGTCTACTTTTCTAAATTTTCCAAGGTTTCCAAAATAAACTTATATTACTTTGACAATGGAAACAAAACAAATATCAAACTCTATTTCCAAAGCTCTACAATATTTTACATAATTTATAACATAAAGCTTTTTAAAAAAATGTTTTCATGTGAAGATATAGCTATGTTATTGTAAAATTTTAGCCAGTTTACCCCTCTATGGAAATGATTAATTTAATATATTGTTTTGAACTGAAAACAATTTTTTTCACATCAGCTTTTACTTCCTTGAGAAAATCACCTTACATGAAACTAAAATCCTATCTATGAATGTATATCTATGGATTTTTCAACTCATATAGGTAACTGAATTTTAAAAATGGGAACAGCCCAAAATATTAAATGAAAATGTCTATTTTGTAATGGTAAGTAAAGAAAAATAAACCAAATTATATATATAGTAAAACAGCAACTATGTTTCCTAATTTTCTTTGGGTGTTACTAGTTCAGATGACATTTTCTTCACTTTGTAAAATTTCAACCCTGAGCATGTATTATTTTTATAGCATAAATTCATAATATAAACTGTCATTTAAATAAAGAGCAGAAGAATCTGACTACTCCACACTGATACATCAAAAAGGCTTTACTTTCCATTTCATTATAGGCATTTAAAAACAGAATCAAGTTCATTATATACTGAAAATTTATTCATTTCAACGTTTCACACTTAAGACATTAAAACAGGGTGGCCACTATGAAGAAATACATTACTTAAAAACTATTCCCTACAGGCAGCTGTACCAAAACGTAAGGGTTCCACACAGATAGCAGGGTGATTTATGCATTCTAACAGGTGTATATAGCCTCTATCCCAAGAGTACTGAAATAAAACCTTCAAAAATGCTAGACTCATTCCTACACTGGTGGTAGGCATATAAACTAGTAAAACTATTGGTGGGCAATGGCAACATCTATCAAAATTTCAGATGCACATATCCTTTGATCCTGCCTATTTCCAGGAATTTATCCTACAAAGACACTTGTACAAGTACATGTAGAATGATGTTCACTTAGCATTGTTTGAGATAAGAGATTCAGCCTAAAGGTCCATTAATAGAGAACTCAGGTTCACTATATTATAGTACATGGGCACAACAGAATATTATGCAGCTGTTTAAATGCATGAGAAAGAACTGCATATACCTATAAAGAAAAGTATCTAAGATACAACGTTAAGCAAAAAACCCAAACTGCAACACTTATCACACAGATACATACTTGAACATGCCTAGAGCATTTCTAGAAGAATACCAAAGAAACAGTTAAAAGAAATAACCTAGGAGTCAGAATGAGGAGTTTGGGAAGTGGGGGCTTTTGCATTCTATCTGATATTCTTGCATGTTATTTGATATTTTTTAAATCATGAAATTGTATTACTTTTGTAACTAGAAAATGACATCAAAAATAATTAATAGGGGCTTCCCTGGTGGCGCAGTGGCTGAGAGTCCGCCTGCCGATGCAGCGGACGCGGGTTCGTGCCCCGGTCTGGGAAGATCCCACATGCCGCGGAGCGGCTGGGCCCGTAAGCCATGGCTGCTAAGCCTGTGCGTCCGGAGCCTGTGCTCCGCAACGGGAGAGACCACATCAATGAGAGGCCCGCGTAACGCAAAAAAAAAAAAAAATAATAATAATAATAATAATAATTAATAGAAAGCACACTAGCCTTAATAACATAATTTCCAGATTTTATCCTCTTTAAAAACAAGTATGTGTTGAGGTGATCTTTGATGAAGAGGAATCTAAACAGAAGAACATGGCCAGTTGGAACTGGTGAGCAATAAGTAAGGTTCATATAACTATATTCTTCAAAACACATTTCTACAAAAAGGAATTTTTTTTTAAAAGGAGATAATCTTTTTAAAAAATTTATTTATTTTTGGCTGCGTTGGATCTTCGTTGCTGCGTGTAGGCTTTCTCTCTAGTTGCGGTGAGTGGGGGCTACTCTTCGTTGCGGTGCATGGGCTTCTCATTGCAGTGGCTTCTCTTGTTGCAGAGCATGGGCTCTAGGCGTGCAGGCTTCGGTAGTTGTAGCACACAGGCTCAGTAGTTGTGGCTCGCGGGCTCTAGAGCACAGGCTCAGTAGTTGTGGTGCACGGGCTTAGTTGCTCTGCAGCATGTAGGATCTTCTCGGTCCAGGGCTCGAACCCGTGTCCTCTGAATTGGCAGGCGGATTCTTAACCACTGCGCCACCAGGGGAGTCCCACAAAAAGGAATGTTTTTGTCTTTTAGATGGCCCAACTGCATTAACTGTACATCCAGTAGCTGGCACAGACCCCATCACCTCAAGGAAAACTTTTCCAGACATCAAAAATGAGCAAAAGCTCATTTCTCTTTCTATAAGACTCCCAGAGCATTTTGTTGGCATCTTTACCCAGGAGATATCCCCCAATATCCCTCAAATTACTTAGGTATATAACCTTCTCCTCTACTAGAAAAATCTAAAGGGTAGAAACGATCTCTTATAGTCATCATATAGTAGACCCTGAAAAAAGGATAAGCCAATTGAATTGAGTGGCAAGCTTATACCTTTTTTCATGAGACAGCTGCAATATATTTAAATTTTTCTTTATCTTTTAAAACAAATTTTAAACTTACCTGGCATGATCCACTTTATGTACATTTTTCTTCACTTTAGTAGGAGAATCAATTTTTACTCCAAGGCTTCTTAGTTGCTTAAGGGTTGCATTAAGAACACAATCTTTGTCCACCGGTCCTGAATCATGTTTTTTTTTTTTAGTATGGTAAACATTCTGCATTCTGGTGCATTCGTGACTGATAATTACTGCTTTGGTAGATGGCTGCTCAGTTTCCTTGTGGGAGTTATTCAATAGGTGGTTCCTTTGACCCTGATGAAAAAAGAAAAAGGACATATTTGAAAATTCACTATTAACAGTCTTAGGAAACAAAAATGCAAATAATAGTGGTAAGTAATGCCAGAGAAGAGCAAAACATTATCCTGCTAAATTCTACAAAATATCAAATACATTTGCCAAGTTTTATGGAGTTTTTATAAAAGAAGCCCATCCTAATGAATGAATGATTTCATCAGATCCTAGAGAAAACTTAGAATGTTTATTTAGAACTTGTTCATTTTAAAACCAAAAGATTTAAAATCATTTGAGTAATATTTCAAGTATTTTTAAGGATTTATAGTAAATTCTTTATAAACAAAAGTTTAAAATCATGCCTTCATTTGAAAAATGATAATGTTTCAGAGTTATAAGTTTGATCTTTATGTTACTTTGAGAATTTGACTCCTCTCTTTTCTCGGTTTGAATGAGAATGACCTGTGATCCTATCTCTGCCTTCCTGACATTAAATCATATTTCATTCTCTTGAGCACATGGCTGCTAGCACCAGTCTAGGACCTAGCAGGCAAATAACAAATATGTGTTAACTCATGAATACTTAGGGCCCTATGAAGTATGTTTAATTAGCCTTCAATTATAAATGGAGAAGTCAAATGTTCCAAAGTCTACAATTGGTAAGTGACAGCCATGGTCATTTGACCTTCAAGTCCCAGTTCACATTCTAGCTTTTCCAAGATGACTACTTCCTCCAACCAGAATTACCCCTTTTTATTGTGTGTTGCCTTTGCTTACAGCACTTCTCAGCCTGTCCTATAGTTATTTGTTACTGGTATCCATGGGCTATTTCCCCTAGGTTTTCAAAGGCAGAGACGGTCATATTCATCTGTATATTATCCACTTAGTTCATTTTCTTAGACTAAGCTAAGTATTCAATAAAAATCTGCTTATCTGAACTAAAGTCAGTAAATATTATCATAAATATTCTACTACTTTCCAATTTTCAAGCTTCCTGCAAACTCTCGCTTATTTTTCTGGTACTAACTTTAGTTTGAATTTGGCATAATGTCAACATATTTTAAAAATAAGACTTTTTTTTCTGGCTATCTAAGTATCTGATGACTGGCATGCTTACAATGAGTTACTGAATTTAGTTATCATAATTTATGAAAAGCTAAAAGAAATAAGTGATATATCATTAATTTGGGGAAAATCTTTTTATATCAAGGTCCCAATCAGTTTAAGGATAGGAAAGGCTTAACTCCCATACCCTAGACTAAATAACCATCTCACAAAAGATGAAATGCTTTACATTTTCTTACCAACACATCCTGGAATAGTTTCTGGTTATCTGATGGTTGATGAGGCAAGGGTTGCATTACTTGCTCAGTTTTGGGTTCCCCTGATGTTACAGAGCTATTAGTGGCACCCTCTGTTGGTCCACTTTGGAAGCACATGCTTACACTCTCTGCCAGCAGAGGATTTGGAAAGAATACAGGCACATCCGGTTCTTTTCTCACAAGTGGAGAAGAGCTGCTTGAAAGGACATATATTAAGTAAGTGTTAGTTATCAAGGTATCTTTAATGTATATTTGAAGTGCAGTAACTTTGGGAGAACGGGGTAAGACTCGGCAGCCTTCTGGTTTGTACCGTCAGCTCTTAGCAATACTAGATAAGCATTTCATCTTGATAGTCTGTATACAAATGGTTAAGATGGTAAATTCTATGTTATTTTGTTTTACAACAACAACAAAAAAACAAGCAAAAACCTTAAAAGGTTTATTAAACACAATTCCTTACACTGTCAGTCAAAGCTCTCTGAAATTTGGTAGTCAACTTGGCTTTTCAGCCAATCTCTTTCAATGCCTCCTGTTTTATTTTATATTCTGAACAAACTGGATTACTAACAGTACTCTGAATTCTGCCCATAAATTTTGTCTACAACAGAACAGTTCTCAATCTTGGCTACACATCAATATCACTTGTAAAGTTTTAAAAAATACAACTGTTTGGACTTCTCCCTTCAGAGATTCTGAATTGGTGAAGGGCCCAAATTTACCTGTATTTTCAAGTGCCACTGAGCCAAGACTTACTGTTCTAATGCCTTTAAATTGGCACACTCTCATCAAAATCCTATCTACTGTTCGAGGGACATTTTAAAACTTTGCTTCCTCTATGATGTTCTAAAACCTTAACTGGGTATGTCCTCTTGCTTCTTTCAACCTCCATTAGCACTTCCTTTTATCTCTTAGGTCACATATATTCTCATTTATAATATAGTTTGTTCATTGTGTCTGGGGCAAATTTCTTAATCTCTCTGGGCCTCAGTTTCCTCATTCATCAAATGGGAAAAATGATACCCACCTCCCTGGGTTGAAAAACATGAGACAGGATTAAAGGAGATACAAAGTACCTAGCATAGTACCAGATAAACATAGTGGGTGGTCGGTAATTGCTAGTTCTCTTCATCTCCTGCTGCTATCCCCTTGCTTCCTAAATATCACATTGAACCTTCATCTTCAACCATGTTAACTAATTTCACATTAGTGAAAATACCAAAACTCAAATGTAGAGGCAGAAATCCAGCCTTTAGAGATTTTATGGCTTTTTGGGAAAGTACTTGTACTGAGCAGGATTTTTATCATGAAAACATTTGCAAAAGCACTTTATTTTTAAGGAGAGTCCATGTCACTTACTGAGTTTGCCTTATTCTACCTTTAGCTAAATGATGACAATAATTAGGTACTAATTCTGGTACTATTCTATGTGCTTTAAATACATTAACTCATCTAATCTTTACAACAATGCTGAAATAGGTACTACTTTCACTGTCTCCATTTATACACAGGAAAACAGAGTCATCCAGACATTATGAGACCTGCCCATGGTCACACTGCTGTGATTCAAATCCAGGCAGTTTGGCACCATGCTCTTAATCACTCTACTATATTGCACTTTCAAGAATTTAAAAATATGTGTCTTGGTGTCTAACCTACCAAACAAAAATAAAAGCTAAAAAAGAAGACAAGAACCGAAATATTAAAGATTTCAAATTAAAAAAAATTGTTTAAAGATGATTCTAATATGGCAAGTATTAGTAGGTATGTCCAAAGCACGACTTCTTAAAAAAAAAAAGCAAGCTTGTGTCAAAAGAAATATCATCTACCACTCTTCCCTGGGAAAAAGCAACCAATTGCCATATATGCTGCAAGCCAAAAAATTTATTTTTCACAAACTGCTTTAACATTAGACTGATTCAGCAAGACATCCAAAGGGGGCAGGGAACCCAGGTGGCCAGGTGCCATGTATGAATACTTACCACTGGGAACCACAGCATGAATCAGACCAGATGTTTGGGAAGAATCTCCTAAAGAAGCACCAAAACCACCATATACAACACTGGAGATACTATTTAATCCAAGTCATATATTATGCTGAACAAAGATCAGATTTACATCTGTTATATGTTGGAATCAAAAGAGTTAGTTAATTGCCCTGAAAAAGCAATTAACTACATTCTATCAATGAACTCAGATCTGTTTCTTAAGTTAAAAACCACAATGGCGGGGCTTCCCTGGTGGCGCGCAGTGGTTGAGAGTCCGCCTGCCGATGCAGGGGACACGGGTTCGTGCCCTGGTCCGGGAGGATCCCACATGCCGCGGAGCAGCTGGGCCCGTGAGCCATGGCCGCTGGGCCTGCACTCTGGGGGAAAAAACAACAACAACAACAACAACAACAAAAAAAACCACAATGGCTTGGAGATTTTATTTTTTTTTTGATGTGGATCATTTTTAAAGTCTTTGTTAAATTTGTTACAACATTGCTTCCGTTTTATGTTTTGTTTTTTTGTCCACGAGGCATGTGGGATCTTAGCTCCCCAACCAGGGATCAAACCCACACTCCCTATATTGGAAGGCAAAGTCTTAACAAGTGGACTGTCAGGGAAGTCCCTGGATTGGAGACTTTTTAAAGTTCTGACTTAAAAACTATTTCAGGGGTAAAATCTCCTAATTCCTGATAGTTTACAGTTTACAGAAGTTAGGGAGAATAAATAAGGATAACCACAGTTCATGCCTCTTTGTTCTCAGTTTCTATAATTATTCCAAATAAAATGTGGACTTATTTTGGGGCTCACCCCAAATTGCTCTTCCTATCACTGAACGTTTATGAAGGAGCTAACATGGGGAACCAGACACTGGGTCAAGTCCTAAAGATACAGAAATGAGTAGGATCCCTATCCTGTAGGAATTCAGTCTAGTCGGGGAGACACATATACAGATCTTTTTAATACACTTGTGGTACATACTATGAGTACTTAATTGAATTGTAAGGTTAAGACATATACTCTACTGAGCAAAGCAGATAAATATTTCTAGTTTACTGGAGGGGTGTATTTATTGTTTTAATCATTATTATAATCAGAATAATTTAAAATGCCAAATACTATCAAAAGGATAATTTTAAAAAGTAATCAACTGCCTGCCCCATGCCACCCCCACCACTGAATTCACCTCTTTTAAAACTGTTTCCTGTGATATTACCCTGTAGTGTTTTAACCTACATTATTGCTCTACCTTTAACATTTATTCTACACCTGATCCCTTCCACCACAGTCAATTCCAAGGCACCTTCACCTCACTTGGTCTTCAGTCTATTAACAAGTCTCCCTACTTCCACTCTTAACGCTCATCAGTTCACTTGCCACAAAACAGCTAGAATGGCCTTTAAAAAATGAAAATCAGATCATACCAGTCCATCATTTAAAATCCTCCCTGGTTCTAATGAACACAAAATAAATTCAGAACTCCTTTCTACAACCTACAAAGCCCTACATAATTTGGTTCCTGCCTGTATCTCTGACCATATTTCCTGTGCTCTCTCAGTCACTAAGTTCAGCCACAATGGCTTTCCTGCTTGTTTCTGGAACTCTCAAGCTCAGGCACACCTCAGGGTCTACACTTGCCATTTCCTCCACCTGGAACACTCTTTGCCAGATATTGTCATGGTTGGCTTCTTCTCATCATTCAAGCCACTGCTCAAATGTTACCCCCTCAGGGAAGGCTTCTTTCACGACCCTACTTAATAATACCCCCTCACTCCCACGCCACTATCCCAGTTACACTCCTCTTGGTCACCCTGGTTTATTTTCTTCAGGCAGTTGTCATTATATGAAATTATATGATTTCCTGCTGATGTGGTTACTGTTTGTCTCTACAACACATGGAAATTCCATGATGTCAGGAGCTGTGTCTGACCTACTGCTCAATCTCTAGGGCCTAGTTCTGTGGCAGCACATACCAGAAACTCAAAGAATATTTGTTGAATTTATTTCCAAATTTGCTAAGGATCTAAATTACTTCACAATCCTTATTTTTTTTAATGAAAATTTCATAATGAAAAATTTCAGACACAAGAGAGAATAGTTTAACAAATCACTATGTACCATCACTTTTTAAAATTACCTACTCAGTCTATCTTACTTCATCTATACCCCTAGCCATTTCATCCCCACCAGCTTATTCTGAAGTATATCTCAGGTAACAGGTTGTATCTCTCAGAAATAAAGACTTAGTTATACATCTATAATTGCAATATGGTAAATGTTTAAAAATTTACAAAATTCAGGACCCCAGCTCCAAATGGGATCTAGTGTTATCAGAATCTCTACAGTGAGGCCTGAGCATACATATTTTTGAAATTTTCTTCAAATGTTCTGATTCAGCCACTGTTTTACACATCCAATGACTGACATCTGGGAATGGTTCTAGAAGGCTCAGAATTATCTGTTACAGGTAATTCCCTGATGGTCCAGTGGTTAGGACTCCTCGATTCCACTGCAGGGGGCACAGGTTCAATCCCTGGTCAGGGAACTAAAATCCTGCATGCCATGAAATGCGGCCAAAAAAGAAAATTCAAAAAAGAAAAAAAATTGTCTGTTACATAGGAATCACATTAGGAAAGACACCAATGAAAATACTTTTAGAAAACAAACAGTTTCTGAGTTAGAGTACCAGAAGAATATTAGAATTTAAAAAGAAAAAAAGAGGTAAGATGAATACTGAATCAAAGATATCTTACTTGGACATAGAAAGTTGCTGATTAAATTCTTCTTCCACAGCAATGTTGCTCTCTTCAAAACTGGGAATATCAACAGCTTTTAATGAAGATGCACTACCAGGAGTACTTGTGACTTCATTATTAATATCAACAGAAAAATTCATGTCCTCACTGGAAATCTTGGTATCATCTTGTCTCAGCTGAGATTCAGGCTCTTGATCATCACCTGCCGCATTCCAAAACAAGCTGGCACCTAGACGTTAGATGATTTAACAGATACTGAAACAAACATTCACTTATAAAATAATTCTCTGACAAACCTTTGTTAAGTAACACTAGCTATATTAGTTTAACACAATTACCCAGAACTGTTTTCAGATTATATTTTCTTAGAAATGCCATGAAGAGGTAAGTGAAAGGTGAAAAGAGAGAAAACTGGGGTACAAAGGGAAAGAGGACATTCTGGGCCCTACCTCTTCAAGAGGTGTGGCTCTCAAATGATGTGTTTTACCTATCAAGGTTCTGAATATGATTTGGGGTGTATATGTGTTTTGAAAACTGCTGTTCTGAAAAACAGGAGAAAATATATAAAATGCAAATCCCCAGGCTCTCTGATTTTGATTCTTAAATACAATATTTATGATACTATATTAGAGATGTATCAGACATACATAATATCAGGCAAGTATTTAAAAATCAAATATTGGGACTTCCCTGGTGGTGCAGTAGTTAAGAATCCACCTGCCAATGTAGGGGACACGGGTTTAAGCCCTGGTCTGGGAAGATCCCACATGCCGCAGAGCAACTAAGCCTGTGCGCCACAACTACTGAGCCCGCGTGTCACAACTACTGAAGCTGGCATGCCTAGAGCCCATGCTTCACAACAAGAGAAGCCACCGCAATGAGAAGCCTGCACACTGCAATGAAGAGTAGCCCCCGCTCGCCGAAGCTAGAGAAAGCCCGCGTGCTGCAACGAAGACCCAACACAGCCAAAAATAAATAAATTAAAAAAAAATAAAATAAAATAAAGGCCTTCTATTTTGCTTACCAAATGAAGTAGACATGGCTTTGTGAAATATGCAGTAAAGGCTCTCCATGACATAGTAATGTGTAGAGTACTAGACAACTCAGAACCCTGTGTTTTCCCACTGAGCCCTATTTTCTCTACCATCTGTTTGCCATCTCTCAATTCCACCAACTAAGATTCTACATTCCCTTCAAAGCCCAGAATCGATAACACTGCATAGATGAAACCTTCCCTGATCCCTCAAACCACAGATGACTTCTCTCATTAGAACTGGGGGTTCATCTTGAGAAAGCAGCAAAAACAAACAATATATTATGTTATATGGTTTCCAATCTGTTTTCAGGTATAGTTTTCAGAAAGAGTAAAATTACACAAAGACTTCAGTTATACTCTCATCACCTTGGTTTTGACATTATGTGTACCAGGTACAAATTTTAAAAATGAAATTACCTGTGCTCACAGCAATGCTTACACTTTTTCTCATGTGCAAAGCAGGGGGAGACTGTGCTTCCATGGAAACCAACTCCATTTGTCTGGCAGCTTGCACTGTGTCTTCAACAGTGGTTGTCTTAGGGGAACAGGGCTGCAGAGACTGTGCTTCCAACAAACGCTGAATCTGTATCAATTAAAAACATACTTTACACTGACAGTGAAGTAATCAACGAAATTGGCATAAGAGTTTAAAAATGAATTACAAAGTGCCCCCGTTATAAATAACTGACTTTTAACTATATTTTCTCACATTTAAACTAGATTATACCATAAAACTTACTCAATGTCGAAAATCATTGTCATTAGTTATTAAGCACTTAAGTGGGCTACCTATAAATTTAAAAGTAAAAACATACAGATGTTTAGATTAGCATTCATAAATTGACACTCACGTAGAAAAGCCTTAATGTTAACACTTCAAACAAACATTTTATTCCTATTTCACTTACAAACCAAAAGTAAGACAGGAGGCATACTCTAACTCCATATACCAAATTTGAACAATTTTTTACACAAGATTCATCTTATAAAAGTTAACCAGAATTGCCCGCATTTGGTCATGCTGAAACTGGAAATATTAATAACAGTCTCTAACACTGAGTGCTTCCTGTTTACAAGTCACTATAATAAGAGCTCTCATGTATGATTTTTACAATGACCCCATGAAGAATGTACTACTATTAAGCATACTTTACACAGAAAAAAACTTGAGGAACTAAAAATAAAGTTACTTGCCCAGGTCACATAACTAACAAGTAGCAAAGCTGAAGTTCAAACACCAAAAGCTTCCCCTCCTCCTTTTAAAATTGAGATGTAATTCACATACCATATCCCTTTAAAGTATACAATTCCATGGTTTTTAGGATATTCACAAAGTCTACATCCATCACCACCATCCAACTCTACAATATTTTCATCAACCCCCGAAAAATCTCTGTACCCACTAGCTGTCACTCTCCATGGCCCCAGAACCTAGCCTTTGGCAGCAACTAATCTACTTTCTGTCTCTGTAGATTTGCCTATTCTGGACATTTGATATAAATGAAACCAAACAATATGCAGCCTTACAACTTGCTTCTTTCACTTAGCATAACGTTCTCAAAGTTCATCTGTGCTGTAGTACCTATCAGTACTTCATTCCTTTTGATGACTGAAATGTTCCATTGTATAGATAATGTCACACTGTGTTCATCTATTCATCAGTTGATGGACTTTGGATTATTTCATCCTTGGCTATTATAAATAATGTTGCTATGAACATGTGTATACAAGTTTTTGTGTGAACATATTTTTTCATTTCTCCTGGATATACACCTAGGAGTGGAAAAGCCTCCCTTTTTAAACACTGTAATTTTCTATTTCCCTATATACTACTGTGTTCAACTCATTAACTTTAGTAGATTAACTTTATTAATATAGGAAAGTAAGTATTATCAATAATTGTTGAGATCAGTAGCAATACGACCTGCATTAATAATACAAAGTGGCATATGTACTTATAGTGGTTTGGAGCATGGGCTTTAGTGTCATGAGGACGTAAGTTTAAGTCCTACTCTGCTACCTTTTGGAAAAGCTATTTAGCTACTATGAGCTTCAACATTACCTAAAACTAAGGTAGTTGAGAGGACTAAGAGATAAACAAAATAATCGTAATTTGTTGAGTGTTTACTATAGCCTCATCCTACAGTAAACACTTTATCTAGACAGGTGTGTGTGTGTGTGTGTGTGAATATATATACATATACATATAAATTAATTTAACCATCAAATCTACATATAATACCAATCACTGCTCCCAATTTACAGCTGAGAAAAGTGAGGTTTAGAGAGACTGCCTAGGAAGTTCTCGATAAGAAATTTATTATAAAGCTATAGAGATTAAACTGAATGGTAATAGTGCTGGAATAGACAGGCAGATCAATGGGGAACACAGTACAGAAACAGATACAATCACATGATACTTTCATTATACAATAAAAAATGCATTTCTAAATCATTAAACAAAAAGATATATTATTCAGTAAATATATGGAGTCAGTCATCTAAGGATTAAAAATAAAAAAATCTTTTATCTCATATACCAAAATAAAGCAACAAATATAATTCTGGGGGCGTGCTGGTAATGAAGACTAAATTTTTTATGATCTTAAAGGGAAGAGGCTCTTCTAAACATAATACAAAACCCAAAAAGAAAATGACAGATAAATCTAATTATGTCTAAGCTGGAATATTCTGTACAAATGATTAAAACACAAAGCACTTAAGACAAACTGTAAGAAATACCACATACAGATAATAAAGAACCAATTTCCTTAATATACAATAAGCTCTTATAAATTGATTAGAAAAGGACTTAATAGAAAAATGGGTAAATAACACAGAGACTTTATAGAAAGAAAATACAAATGGCCAATAAACAATAAAATGATCACTCACTTATAATAATACAATGCAAATCAAAACAGTTTCTATTAATAAAGACTGATAATAATTTAAGAGTAGATATGTCCAGTATTGGAGACTTGGGAAAAATTTTGAAGTATTAAATTGGTATAGCCTTTCTGGTGGCCTTTTTCACTCATTCAAGTTACAAAATATGTATTAAAAAACTGTTTTAAGTGAAGTACTATTCAAGGTGCTAAATACAATGATGAATCTTTTAAGCTCCCTGCCTAGAGCTCTCTAGAGACAAAAAACTAAAACACGTAATTAAGAATGATGATGAGAAACAGCTAGCCATTAGTAGAATTAGAAGAATGTTTCAGGCAAAGGGAACTAGAAGCTTAAGCACATAAAGTGGAAAGATGTTTGTGTTTTTGAAGAACAAAAAGCATACCACTGCAGCTGCAGTGTAGTCAACATGGAAGACAGTGGCAAGAGATGAGCGAGGAGAGGGAGACAGAAGCTGAACCCAAAGGGTTGACCCCTTGAGGGTCAAGGTAAGAAATTTTGATTTTATTTTAATTGCAATGGAAAACCATTGTGTTTTAAGCAGGATCCCTATGATCTGACTTGGGCTTTAAAAAGATGGCTCTCATGTTTCCAACTGCAGGAAAACATGAGGGAAAAGTACTGGAAGCAGCATGTATGGAGAAGAGAAAATGATGGTTTGAATCAGGGTGGTAGCAGGAAAGATGGTAAAGAATAGTTAAGTTCACGATACAGCTAGAAAAGTAAAAGCCTTGGTTTTTATGCATAGGATTTTGGCCTGAGCAGCAGGATGAGAAGTGATGTCATTAACTGAGATAATAACAATAATGAAAATAATAATAATAGTTAACATTTACTGAGCACTATATGCCAGGCACTATTCTTGGCCCCTACCTAGTAACTCATTCAGCCCTTAGAACTCCATACACTTATGTATATTCCTCTTTTGTGGATGAGAAAACTTAAGTCAGACACATAAAGTAACCTGCCCCAGACTGTATAACTTATGTCACACCAAAATTGGATTAGAACCCAAGAAGCCCACTCTCTTAACCACTACACCAAAATAAGACTTTGAATATTAGAAGAGGAGCAAGTTTGGGTACCTTTGAACATTTAAATGTGTGTTCCCTTTGACTTCAAAATTTTACTTCTAGACATCTATGCCACAGTGGTACATGCATATATACAGGAAGATACAAGTATAAGAGTGTTCACTGCTGCACTGTTTGCAAAAGCAGAAACTTCAAACTGCTGAAATAATTGATAAGAGACCAATTAGACGATTTCTTGTACATAACAAGGGAATCCTATGCAGAATAAGATAATTCTATAGAAACGTATATTGAAAATGTTATGATACTCTTAAAAAATTTAAACAGGGACTTTCCTGGCAGTCCAGTGGTTAAGACTTTGCCTTCCAATGCAGGGGGGCGCAGGTTCGATCCCCGGTCGGGGAGCTAAGATCCCACATGCCTCGTGGCCAAAAAACCAAAACATAAAACAGAAGCAATACTGTAACAAATTCAATAAAGACTTTAAAAATTGTCCACATCAAAAACATCTTAAAAAAAAAGTTAAAAAAAAATTTAAATAAGATGTTACCTTAAAAAAGTTTATAAAAATACGTTAGCAAAATACTATGTGAATTTATCATAGAAGCATTTTCTACATCATCTTTTGTGTTCTCCAAGTATAATGACTTATAATCTACACCAGAGCCAGTAGTCTATAATTTACATTTTAAGTATATAAATCCCAAGTACTAAGATTTCTAAATAGCTTAGAAGACCTTTTTAGCCACTATATCTTTTTTTAAAAAACAAGATCAAAAAGAAAGAAAGAAAATTTTCTTTTCAATGTGAAATATTTAGCCACATTAAAAATTCTGCCAAATGTTTATAATCATTTGTTAAAATCCAACTTACATTTTACAATTTCAGAGGATATACCTGGGTTTAAAAAAACAGCAAAGCTGAATTTTTCTTGGGTGTCTTATCTAAAGCATTTTAAAGAAGAATTTGAAAAATGTCATTGTCTTATTTTTGCAAAATGCAAACACTATGACTCCAATTTTATAAAATATTTTTTTAAAAACAAATCACACATGTATATATGTCCATTTTACATATATTAGTATAGTTATAGGGTCATGGAAAAAACTATGAAAGAATCTATTTCAGGTTGTTTTCATTGGTACTAGGGGGAAAGGAAGGAGTGGGGGGTTTGCGGTAGGTATGTGGAAGAAGGGTGTCAGCAAAGAAAGAAAAAGACACAATGCAATAAAGACTAAACTGTGCAAGGATATAATTACAAGACTAAGAACTTTGTCATAAAGGCCTGAAGAAAGGAAGCATTTCAGAATAAAATGAGTAGAACAAGCCTAGTATAGATACACAGAGGAGGCACTACATGTACTCTGTAAAGGTACACTGGCTAAAGGTTAGTTTACACACTATAGGGTTGACAAACTAGAGAGTATCAGAACCTATTGTGCAGGCTTTATATTTAGTTGTATATAAAGTTTAGTAAATTATACAGACTTCTCATTAGAGGCAAAAAGTGAAAGAAAAATATAATTATGTTGTAGGTTAGGATATGCACAAGACAGAAGAGAGGACTTGCTTTCTAGGCCTAGTGCTACTCCTAACTAGCAATGTGTCATTGGGTAAATTATTTTTTCCCTCTAATCCTCATTTTACTTACCTGTAAAACAACAGGGACTAGAATTCAGTTTCCAAGGTCTCTTCTAGTTCTGACATTCTACAATTCTACTCCATAAACTATAATTACTGAAGAGTTGCCAGTTATTTTTTCAAAACCCTATTAATAGCAAGAATTTAACAGAAGAAAGCTAGCAAACCTGTGCCTGAAGTAGTCGCAGCTGTCTGTCTTGCTCTGTGACGAACCTATATGCATCCGGAGATAGTCCCATCATGCCATTATCTGACCCAGTCTTGGGTGTGTGCACGCATACTGCACAAGGCCATGGGTTACATGAGTCCACGTGTGGAGGTAGTCTTGCCACAGGCGATGGTTCTACATTGCTGTGGGAAGAACAACCCCCCATGTTTCCCTGAGGTCTCAAGGTTACAGGACTACTTGAGGAACAGAATGCATTCTGATACTGAGCTGGACATCCACTTGGATGAAATAATGAATGTTTTTGAAGGGCTTCAGACTGGAGGTCTTGAATGGATCCTACTGTATTCATTCCTTGCCAAGAATTTATTGGACTATATTGAATATGGCCATGATGCTGAAAACAACTGCAAACATTTGTGGAATAGTAAGATGGTTGGGGGGGAGTAGGTATCTGAAATTCCATCGGTCTTCCTGAATTATGGGGTGAAAAAACAAAATTGTGTGGGTGGGACTGTGGGGCAAAGGAAGACTGCCTGGAATTAGATGTGGAGGATCTTACAGGATACTCTTCTTTGTGTACATTTCCAGCAGAAACTGTTTGAAGCTTTTCAGATGCCTCAGGAGATGGTCCATTAAAAGAAGATGGTTTAACACTGCTCCTGATATGCGGGTTCCCTTTCTTACAGGTAGATGGCCGTCTTACTTTGCAGTGTCTCAAAGGAGCAGTGTCCTGGTTTAATTGATTTGGTAGCCCTCTCAAGAAAGGCTCTCCAGCTTCAGCTTCTGGGCTGTGTTTCTCATCATAAAGCTGGGGTTGCAATGGCTCAAAGTGTTCAGAATGGTTAATCAACAAAGGAGGATTTTCATTATTCACCATTTCCAATGGGTTAGGCACAGGGTTTGATTCTATGAAGTTGCCATCCAATACAAGTGAAAGTTCAGGAACTGATGGCTGGATCTTAGAAACCTGTAAGTGGGAAAGAAATTAAAGAGGAAAAAGTACCTTTTAGGATAATGACATATGCTTCATTTTCCTTTGATTAGTATTTTCCAAATTACATTCAGTTATTTATTAAAAAGTGTTTATTCTTTATTTAGACAGTTAACAAATATTTTCTGGGCATCTATGTGCTAGTACTAGAAATGCAACTATGAACAAAATACATAAGGTCCTTGCCCTCACAAACTTATTTAACAATGAAACTCCTTTCATTGGAACACTGATTAATGTTGCTTAGATCACAGAACACAATATGGGAAACTATGTTATAACAGACTTTTTTTACCGTCTCTGCAAAAATAATTATCAGACCTGATGCTTCAACACATCTAGTAAAGAATAATGTTTCTGCATCTTAAATAAGGGTCTTCCAATAAGTATTCAGAATATTCTACTAAGTGAAATTACTCACTGTTATTCTTTTTACTGATACCAACTAAAAGAGTTGGAAGAGAGCCAAAAAGAATAAACAAAATACTCGCTGTAGTGAATTTGGTTATAATTTAATATTAATTTTAAAAAGGCTTTCTCATTCCTTTTTCTTCTAACATGTAATTAAGACACAACAATTCTAAAATAACCCACTAGTTGGCCTCAATAAAATAATTATGACAGGTTATTAGCAATCTCCAAAAGGAAGTAGAATGTTTTCTCAGAATACGGTAATAAGAAACAATGTTGAGCTCTGATTAATGTACAGAATGTTGAGTCTATATGGGTTAAAAGCACCAGATTCTGAAACTAAACCTCCTAAATCACTAGGTTTACCAAATCCCAAACTTCCTGAATTCCAGCTTTACTACTTAATAGTTATGTAATCCTAGGCAGGTAACTTAACCAATCTGTGCCTCAGTTTTCTCTGGGAATAATTATATATACTTATTACAATATGTGTATATATTCATATATATTATTACATATAATAATTATTTGTACCTGTGAGGAATATATACATATCTTTATATATAGTCAAAGCCATATACATATAGATAGCTATAGATATCTTAGAATGAACTTAAGGAAGTTTTAGGTAATATTATTGAGTGCTTTAACATAAAGAGATTTTTAGGTTTCTAATCACAAAGGTGAGTTCTAAGATCAGTGATACCTTCTGACTCACTGGATGAGGACTAGGAATTGGCCTTGGAGAAACATCTTCATCTTCAACACCAGAGTCATGATCACTTATTGGCATTTTCCCTGGAGGTAACTTTTGAGAAGACCTAAAGAACAGAGGGGAGAAAATATAAGTCTTCAGTAATTTAGTTTTCATTTGTTCTTTCTTTCTGAAGCTGAATAAAGTCCTTTAATAAGCCACAATAGTATCTGGATCATTTAATTTAGTATCTGACAACCACAAATTATTTTTTCAGGCCAGTGCCAGATGATCAGGAAAGCTGAGCCAGTCAGACTCATGCTTAATAATCTACCTCTTCTCCTAATCATGGCAAGTTTAACCCAGTTATTCTTTTTTTGAAAAATTTATTTTTAATTGAAGTATAGTTGAATTACAATGTTGTGTTAATTACTGCTGTACATCAAAGTGACTCAGTTATCCATATATATATATATACACACACACACACACGCACGTGCGTGCACACATACATTCTTTTCCATTATAGTTTATCACAAGATACTGAATGTATTTCCCTGTGCTATACACAGTAGGATCTTGTTGTTTATCCATTCTATATATATACCAGTTTGCACTGATAATCCCAAACTCCCAACCCAACCTTCTCCCGCCCCCCTCCCCCTTGGCAACAAGAAGTCTGTTCTCTATGTCCCTGATTCTGTTTCTGTTTCACAGATAGGTTCATTTGTGTCATATTTTAGATTCCACATATAAATGGCATCATATGGTATTTGTCTTTCTCTTCCTGACTTACTTCACTTAGTATGATAATCTCTAGTTGCATCCATAACCCAGTTAATCTTAATGTCATAATAAAGCAACAGTTACTGAGCATTTTCTGATTAACCACTTAGGGGAGTATAGAAATTAATAAGATACAGAGCTTGCCATCAAAAATTTATCATCTGATAAGAGAGATGTATACTCACTGTATTAAACATACTGCATTAAACACTCACTGTGTTAGAAAGAAAAATCAAGTAAGGAATTACATTTTCCTATGTACTTATATCTGTGATGGTAAAATACTCTGAGACGTTAATTGAAATACCTGCTTCCATTTAGTCAGTTGAAGTTATTGTGTCACAGGTGCCATGTCCCAATAGAACACAGAAAAATTTTAAGTTCTGGTACTGAGTTTCAAAAGCTGAAATTAGAGTTTAAGCCTAAAATTTGAAAGACTATATATATATGCATCCAGTTTTTTTCCATCCTAAACTAAATAAAATCTCAATAAGATGAGGTAGTGAAGACAAAAGAAAAGTCAGAAGGAAGCTAAGAGAGCTTAGACATTAATGGAATTCCTAAGAAAGGGTCCTGTCTCCTTAGCAGGAGAACAACAGAAACCCCCAGGTAGATATGGAAGATTTGACAGCAGAATAGACCTTAGTCCCAAACCCTGATAGTCTGTAGAGGCAAACACAGAGTTCTTTCTGTGCCAAGGTGCTGCAATGAAACAATCTCACAAAGCTCTCCCCCCATACCCAAGAAGGACATGGACGGAATGATATTCCATATGCCTCAGTGCAGCATGGACATGACCCAGAGAGCCAGTGACCTGAATAGGGTAAGGAGGTCGCAGCAGGATCCTGCACAAACCAACTGCCAAAAACGAGATGCAAATGAAAACACCTCAGGGACTTTCCTGGTGGCGCAGTGGTAAGTCTCCATGCTCCCAATGCAGGGGGCCTGGGTTTGATCCCTGGTCAGGGAAATAGATCCCACATGTATGCCTCAACTAAGGAGCCAGCAAGCAGCAACTAAAGAGCCTGCAAGCCAGAACTAAGGAGTCTGCCTGCTGCAACTAAGACCTGGTGCAACCAAAGAAAGAAAGAAAGAAAGAAAAAAAGAAAGAAAGAAAAAAAACCTCAGCAGATGGCTGAGTGGTGTGGATGGATGATAATCATGTCACCCCACATCACCAGTAGTGGCAGACCATTAGTCCCCTCTAAATTACATATAACCTCAGAAGAAACAGGATAAACAGACCTTGAATTAACTGAAATTTGGCTTCTATAACTGAGCAAAATGAATAGGGGCTCAAAATAGAAATTAACTTCAATTACTTTTTTTTTTGGCTGTGGCACCGCGTGGCTTGTGGGATCTTAGTTCTCCAACCAGGGATCAAACCCAGGCCCCAGTAGTGAAAGCACGTTCTCCTAACCACTTGGACCTCCAGGGAATTCCCTCAATTACTTTTAAAAAGAAAAAAAGTAGGGGACTTCTCTGGTGGTCGAGTGGTTAAGACTCTGCACTTCCAGTGCAGGGGGAATCGGGCTCGATCCCTGGTTGGGGAACTAAGATCCCACGTGCTGTACCAAAAAAAAGAGAAAAGAATAAAAACAAACAAAGTTACATTTTTGATACACCAGAGTTTGTGGCAAGGAATTAATATTTGCTACATATTTACTTATGATAAACATATACAAATATACACATAGATACACACATATAAAATTTCCCAATGCTGAGCAATAAAATCCATTTCTGAGGGACTTCCCTGGCTGTCCAGTGGTTAAGAATCTGTGCTTCCACTATAAGGGGTATAGGTTCAATCCCTGGTCAGGGAACTAAGATCCCACATGCTGCGTGGCACAGCCAAAAAAACACAAAAAACAAAAAATATCCATTTCTGAGCTTTTTTAGCACCCAAGACAAAAAGAAAAAACTTAATGTTGTATAATTTTTTTTTTTTTTTTTTTTGTGGTACACAAGCTTCTCTCACTGTTGTGGAGCACAGGTCCGGACGCACAGGCTCAGCAGCCGTGGCTCACGGGCCCAGCCGCTCCGCGGCATGTGGGGTCTTCCCCACATGCTGCGTGGCACAGCCAAAAAAACACAAAAAACAAAAAATATCCATTTCTGAGCTTTTTTAGCACCCAAGACAAAAAGAAAAAACTTAATGTTGTATAATTTTTTTTTTTTTTTTTTTTGTGGTACACAGGCTTCTCTCACTGTTGTGGAGCACAGGTCCGGACGCGCAGGCTCAGCAGCCGTGGCTCACGGGCCCAGCCGCTCCGCGGCATGTGGGATCTTCCCGGACTGGGGCACAAACCCATGTCCCCTGCATTGGCAGGCGGACTCTCAACCACTGCGCCACCAGGGAAGCCCAATGTTGTATAATTTTAATACCAGTTACCTAGGTGAGATAAACATTTTATTAAAATTAAAATCTAAAAATGACTTATCCTTATCAAAGCTTTGGTCAGAGTCAAAAATAGACATGGCCGGACTTCCCTGGTGGTGCAGTGGTTAAGAATCCACCTGCCAATGCAGGGGACACGGGTTCGAGCCCTGGTCCCAGAAGATCCCACATGCCGTGCAGCAACTAAGCCCGTGCACCACAACTACTAAGCCTGTGCTCTAGAGCCCAAGAGCCACAACTACTGAGTCCACGTGCTACAACTACTGAAGCCCGTGGGCCTAGAGCCCATGCTCGGCCACAACAGAAGCCACTGCAGTGAAGAGTACCCCTCGCTCGCTGCAACTAGAGAAAGTCCGTGTGCAGCAACGAAGACCCAATGCAGCCAAACATAAATAAGTAAATAAATAAATTAAAAAAAGAAAATAGACACGGTTTTTCAACAATGTTAAAGAAATTGCAAGTGTCCCCTTAATTTGGCTTTTTCTTCCATAAACATTCAATAAAATCTTGAATAAAACCTTAAACCTTAAGACAATGAAGGTGGTCCTGCAAGTCTATAAGAATATAGTTTTCTGCTGATCTAACGTGTTTCAAGAATAACTTAAAATGCCCAAAGATAGAGTATACCTCAGACATCTTTCTAATCCCCAGAACCTGTGAATATGTTAGTGTAAAAGGAAAAACGGAGTTTGCAGATGTGATTAAGTATCCTGAGATGTGGAGGCTCAATGTAATCACAACGGTCCTTATAAGATGGAGGCAAGATGGTCAGGCAGAGAAGGAGATATGAGGAGGATAGAAGAAGTCAGAGAGAGATTTGAAGATGCTATGCTGCTAGCTTTGAAGATGGAGTAAGACAAGGCATGCAGGTGGCCTCTAGAAGCTGGAAAAGGGAATATGGATTCACCACTAAAGCTTCCAAAAGGAATGCAGCCCTACCATCACTTTGATTTTAGCCCCAAAGATCCATTTTGGACTCCTGACCCCCAGAAGATAATAACTTTGTATTGTTTGAAGTCACTTAAGTTTGTGGTACTTTGTTAGAATAGCAATAGGAAACCAATACGGATATAGTCATAATTCCCATTTTACAGATGGGATGGTGATATTTACAACCAAGACTTGAACACATATTATGTCTTATACCATAACCTGAACTCACAACTATTATGTTATGTAGCCTCTATAAATAGTTGGCATAGATGGCATTTATTTTAAAACTGTATCATAGTTAACTTCCACCTACAGAATCAAGTGTTAAGGACAGATGAATGAATGCTATTTAAAAAAGGTCAAGCTAGGGACTTCCCTGGTGGTCCAGTGGTTAAGACTCAGTGCTCCCAATGCAGGGGGCACAGGTCTGATCGCTGTTCGGGGAATTAAGATCTCGCGTGCCAGGCGGAGCAGCCAAAAAAAAAAAAAAAAAGGTGAAGCTATTTTCTCAATAATTGCAATAATCTATAATGAACCTTATACCTGCTTGTTTCTCATGCAAGATACTAAACAGATAGTATTAAAGAGGCCCAAAGATAGGTTAAGGTTATAATCAAAAAGTTGAGAAAAGGACAAATCAGTTTTAAGTGCAAGTTAAAAATAACAATAGTTTCTGAGCTACAGAATCAAAGAATAAACCAGCATTCCAAAGTAACTTTTAAATGAGGTTATTAAATACTTGGCAAATATTAACTTAAATTAATGGACCTCTCAAATAACACAGAGAATTCAACACTCCATTACGGAACTATAAATTCCATGAGGAAAGGGATCGTGTCTGCATGTTTTTAATACCACTATATCCCCAGCTCTTAGCACATTATTAGGCACATAGTAAAATAAATGAGAAAGCTGGAATAGGGATATGAAGGATTAATTTTATGTGTCAACCTGGCTAGGCCACAGTAACCAGATTTTTGGTCATACATTATTCTAGATGTTTCTGTGAAGGTGTTTTAAAGATGAGATTAACATTTAAATCGGTAGACTGAGTAAAGCATATAATCCTCCATAATGTGGGTGGGTCTCATCCAATCAGCTGAATGCCTTAATAGAACAAAGACTGACCTCCCCAAGAGGAGGGAATTCTGCCAGCTGACCAACCTTTGGACTCTAACTGCAACTTTTCTCAGGCTGCCAGCCTACCCTGCAGATTTTGGCCCTGACAAGTCTCCCCAGCTGCACAAATCAGTTCCTTAAAACAAATCTCTCTCTATGTATATATACCCTGTCGCTTCTGTTTCTCTGGAGAACCCTAATACAAAGGGAATATCTACTTTACCATAAAAGGTATATAGGGACCCAAAAATTCACAACCATTATTTGATATTCTCTAAGTGCATTTGCTTTAAAAGTTTTCTTTTTTAGGTAGAGGAGTTATTTTTTATAGTAGTTTATCTGATAGGCCTAGGTTTAATACTACAAGGGAGGGAAGAACAGAAGGTAAACTAAACAAAAACAGTATGCTTCTTCTTAAACAAGATATTGTCTCGACAAATACTTTTGTTCCCCTATGTAATAAATCAACTCAAATGAGAACCAAATTAGAGTTGTCACTTCATTAAAATTATCATCCAACTTCTGAGTATGAAGGAATGCATTTAAAGCAAGGATACCTATGGTATAAGATTTACAAATAGTTTCCTCAGAAATAATTAGGGAGTTACTTTACTCACCAAAAAACTAATAAAATTAATTTTAAAAGTACACATGACAATAAAATATCTTTTACCTCTTAATTGAAAGATTCTTGGAAACTTTGTTAAAAAACTCTCTTTCTGCATTCTGGCCTTCAGCACTCAGTTCAAAATAGACTGGGTTTCTGTCAGAAGGTTCAACATTCTGAAATAAAGTAGGTCATACTTTGAGATGTGACTTACATAAACACCAGAGAATTCTATTTAGATGACAAGTAGCTCTGAAACACTGGGGGGAAGGCGACTTCTGATTTCTGTAACTATAATCTTTTTTAAAAAAATCATTCTTTCAACTGAGATATAACTGACATATGACATAATACTTTCAGGTGAACAACATAATGATTCAATATTTGAATATACTGTGAAACACACACTACAATAAATCTAGTTAACCATCTATCACCATGCAGAATGATAAATTTTTTCTTATAAGAACTTTCAAGGGACTTCCCTGGTGGCGCAGTAGTTGGGAATCTGTCTGCCAATGCAGGGGACACGGGTCCGACTCCTGGTCCCGGGGGTATCCCACATGCCGCGGAGCAACTGGGCCCATGTGCCACAGCCACTGAGCCTGTGCTCTGGAGCCTGCGAGCCACAGCTTCTGGGCCCGTGTGCCACAACTGCTGGAGCCCGTGCGCCTGGAACCTGAGCTCTGCGATGGGAGAGGCCACCACGATGAGAGGTCTGCACACTGCAACGAGGAGTGGCCCCCGCTCACCACAACTAGAGAGCCTGCGCACAGCAACGAAGACCCAACGCATCCAAAAAGTAAATAAAATAAATAAATTTTTAAAAAAAGAACTTTCAAAATACAATATAGTATTATTAACTATACTCACCATGCTGTATATTACATCCCCATTACTTATTTACTTTATAACTGGAAGTTTGTACCTTTTGACCACCTTTGGCCATTTCGGCCACCCTCAAACCCTCCCCTCCCCCCCACCTCTTGCAAACCACCCATCTGTTCTGTCTGTGAGTTCAATGAAATGGTTTTTTGTTGTTGTTTAAATATTGCACATATAAGTGACATACGGTATTTGTCTTTCTCTGTTTTATTTATTTCACATAGCACAATGCCCTCAAGGTCCATCTATGTTGTCACAAATGGCAGGATTTCCTTCCTTTTTTTACAGCTGAATATTTTCCCATTATATTAATATAATATGATATAATGTAATATAAAATAATATAAATTACATTTTCTTTATCCATTCACCCATCCATGGACACTTAGGTTGCTTTAATATCTTGGCTATTGTAAATAATGCTGAAATTAACATGGTGGTACACATATCTTTTTGAATTAGTGTTCTTGTTTCCTTTGGATAAATACCCTGAAGTGGAATTGCTGAATCATATGGTTCTATTTTTATGCAACCTTTAAAAAAAACTATCCGTCTCCCTACTACATAAATGAAAGTAAAAACCTAATTACCTTTACTATGTAACTTACTCAATAACCAGGGATTCAGTTAAAATAGTAACTTTAAACTGAGTATACAATCTGAAGAATAAAATGAGTGAACGATATATGTCTCTAAAATGAAAACAGACTTCATTGAAGATGATTATGTTTATAATTAAAATACAAAAACTTGATTCATGAATCAGTACAACCTATAAATGAAATTAAAGGCACAAAATAAGATCTGAGTGGTAACACATGGTTATTTAAGGATAGTAAAAAAATTTTTTTTTAATTAATTTATTTATTTCTGGCTGCGTTCGCTCTTCGTTGCTGCACGTGGACTTTCTCTAGTTGCAGCGAGCGGGGACTACTCTTTGTTGCAGTGCACGGGCTTCTCATTGCGATAGCTTCTCTTGTTGCGGAGCATGGGCTCTAGGCACGTGGGCTTCAGTAGCTGCGGCACTTGGGCTCAGTAGTTGTGGCTCACGGTGTCTAGAGCACAGGCTCAGTAGTTGTGGCACATGGGCTTAGCTGCTCCACAGCATGTGCGATCTTCTGGGACCAGGGCTTGAACCCATGTCCCCTGCATTGGCAGGTGGATTCTTAACCAATGAGCCACCAGGGAAGCCCGGGGTAGTCAATATTTTTGTAAAAAAAAAAAAAAAAAAAAAAGCAGAATTATTGTTTATTTTTGGCCTTAGAATGTTTTTACATAATGACACTTACAATTTCAAAGACCTACTTTTTCTGCGACCATCACCTAAATGTATTGGGTTGGCCAAAAAGGTCTTTCAGGTTTTTCCATAAGATCTTACAGAAAAACCCGAACGAATTTTTTTGCCAGTCATATTAATCTATTCTGATTCCTAGGGTTATATATTATAGACACTGACTTTTAAGTATGAGAAACCATTTGTTATACCCATACATTTAAAAATTAACAGTCAGGACAAAGAAAACACTAAGATCACAAATTAACTCTCAATATCATAAGATGATACAACATACACATTAAATTCTTGATATAGTCTTCAAAGGTTTTAGGAAAACATGGGAAAGTTACTCTGTAGATAACGTTTGATCCTGCATTAGAATTTGGTTCTGGAGGTATGGCCTAAAATTTACAAAACAAAATTAACCATAAATGAATAAAGTTAATATTCAGTAAGATTGATTATAAATAAAGCCTAATAACTTGAGTACAACCCTGAATAGTCATAAGTGTGCTAGGTAATCAAATCACTTACTTTGAAAAGATGTAATGTTTCCTTACTAGTTAGTAGCTGGAATCGAAGGTCAGGTAACCTGCCATCACAAGGGAGGCATTCATAAAACTCAGGATCCTTATGTGTCACAGAATAGAGAACTATAATGAAATTTCCAGATTCTGAAAAAACCCTGGATAAAAAAATGCCATTTAATTAAAATTTACTGAGAATAACAAGAGTACACTCAAAGAATGCTATGTGAGTCTCTCAGTTGAGTTAATAAACAGTCCAATTTTTAGAAGAAAACTGAGGGGCAAATTTATGCTTACTTTTCCCTGACCAGGGATCGAACCCATGCTCCCTTCAATGGAAGCGTGGAGCCTAACCACTGGACCCCCAGGGAATTCCCTATGCTTACTTTTTAATGTTACTAATTTTTAATTTTTAAAATACATTTATTATGGAATACATATTCCTTGTAAATACTTCAAACACAAACAGGAATGTATAAAATAGAAAATGAAAACCATCCCACTCCACTCTCCAGTTTACCGTATTTACTTCCAGAATTTTCCCCTAGGCATATGCAAACATTTTATACAATTTAACAAAAACAAGGTAGTATACACACTATTTGCATTTGTTCCTTTTTTTAATTTTTTTGAGGGAAAAGAGAAATAACATTTAATTAAAAGCACTCAACGTGATTACTGGTGTATTTCTAAACCACATATTCAATAGGTCTGTGATAGTTTTTTTTAAAAATTATTTTTTATTGGAGTATAGTTGCTTTACAATGTTGTGTTAGTTTCTGCTGTACAGCAGAGTGAATCAGTTATACGTATACATATATCCCCTCTTTTTTAGATTTCCTACCTATTTAGGTCACCACAGAGCACTGAGTAGAATTCCCTGTGCTCTACAGTAGGTTCTCATTAGTTATCTATTTTATACATAGTAGTGTATACATGTCAACTGCAATCTCCCAATTCATCCCACCGTCTCCTTCCCCCCTTGGTATCTGTAAGTTTGTTCTCTACAATTGTGTCTTTATTTCTGCTTTGCAAATAAGTTCATCTGTACCATTTTTCTAGATTCCACATATAAGCGATATTATACAATATTTGTTTTTCTCTTTCTGACTTACTTCACTCTGTATGACAGTTTCCAGGTCCATCCACATCTCTGCAAATGGCACTATTCAATAGTGTAGGAGGGTTCCCTTTTCTCCACACCCTCTCCAGCATTTAGTTTGTAGATTTTTTGATGATGGCCATTCTGACTGGTGTGAGGTGATACCTCATGGTAGTTATGATTTGCATTTCTCTAATAATTAGTGATGTTGAGCATCTTTTCACGTGCCTCTTGGCCATCTGTATGTCTTCTTTGGAGAGATGTCTATTTAGGTCTTCTGCCCATTTTCTGATTGTTTGGTTCTTTTTTGTTATTGAGCTGCATTAGCTGTTTGTATATTTTGGAGATTAATCCCTTGTCAGTTGCTTCATTTGCAAATATTTTCTCTCATTCTGAGGGTTGTCTTTTCATATTGTTTATGGTTTCCTTTGCTGTGCAAAAGCTTTAAAGTCTCATTAGGTCCCATTTGTTTATTTTTGTTTTTATTTTCATCACTCTAGGAGGTGGGTCAAAAAAGATCTTGCTGCGATTTATGTCAAGGAGTGTTCTGCTTATGTTTTTTCCTCTAATGTTAGGGAGTGTTCTAATTTCATTCCTTTACATGTAGCTGTCCAGTTTTCCCAGCACAACTTATTGAAAAGACTGTCTTTTCTCCATTATATATTCTTGCCTTCTTTGTCATAGATTAGGTGACCATAGGTGCATGGGTTTATCTCTGGGCTTTCTATCCTGTTCCATTGATCTATATTTCTGTTTTTGTGCCAGTACCATACTGTCTTGATTACTGTAGCTTTGTAGTATAGTCTGAAGTCAGGGAGCCTGATTTCTCCAGCTCTGTTTTTCTTCCTCAAGATTGCCTTGGCTATTTGGGGTCTTTTGTGTTTCTATACCAATTGTACAATTTTTTGTTCTAATTCTGTGAAAAATGCCATTGGTAATTTGACAGTGATTGTACTGAATCTGTAGATTGCTGTGTGTAGTATAGCCATCTTCACAATATCGATTCTTCCAGTCCAAGAACATGGTATATATCTCTCCATCTGTTTCATCTTTGATTTCTTTCATCAGTATCTTACAGTTTTCTAAGTACAGGTTTTTTACCTCCTTAGGCTGGTTTATTCCTAGGTATTTTATTCTTTTTGTTGCAATGGTAAATGGGATTTAATTGTTTCCTTAATTGCATTTGCTATTTATTATTTGACAATCCTGGATTTCTTTCCATGTCACTATTCTATAATATACCTTGGACCTCCTTATTCTTTTTTAGTGACTATCCAGTATTACAATTTATAGATGTGCTATTATTGATTCACCTAGACTTCTAAAAGTGGATATTTAAATTATTCACAATATTTCACTACTATAAACACTGATAAAATGAACATTCATTTTATTATTCACTACATGACTCAACAAATATCTGTAAAGTAATCAAGAGTCCTTAAAATACATACCAAAACCCACTATTTAAAATACTTTTAGTAGTTGTCTCTACTTTGTAAAATGTTGAATGAAAGATAATTTGGGGATATATTACACTATTAACAAAACAAAGCAGTGAGGGTTTAGGAGGCAGAATGTCTATTCTGCTCAATTCCTCTCTCTAGGGTCAGACAAGACCACTGATCAGAATGCTGTAAAGTACTAACCTAAGCTATGCCAAGCAGTGCTGATGCCTCCCTGGTTAAAGGCTGGTAGTAATTAAAGAGTCCAGGTATCAAAAAAATTCCCTAACGCTTCATATTAACAGAGAGAGCTTCAAAACTAACTTCACCAAGCATTTACTATCAATAAATAATTAAAGCAAGACCAGTCACTGATAATAAAACTTAATTTTACTAATACGCTAAAATGAATATTTAATTTCTCTTTTATTGCAAATAAAACTAACTATATTATATAATTAAAATAAAATGTAAAAAGTAGAACTGTAGGGCTTCCCTAGTGGCACAGTGGTTGAAAGTCCACCTGCCGATGCAGGGGACACGGGTTCGTGCCCTGGTCCAGGAAGATCCCACATGCCGCGGAGCAGCTGGGCCTGTGAGCCATGGCCCGTGAGCCATGGCCGCTGAGCCTGCGCGTCCGGAGCCTGTGCTCCGCAACGGGAGAGGCCACAACAGTGACAGGCCCGCGTACCGCC